>NW_024755445.1:222500-440000 GCF_018991925.1 Homarus americanus
GTCTCCACCCCATTCCCCATTCTCTCCTTTGGTGCTGCGTCTTTGAGGAATCTGATATTTCTCGGTGAGCGTAGGGAAAAATCCGCCTAATTGTTGAAGTTCTTACGGGTGGAAAATCCGCAGCAAAGTTTTGACGGGGTATCATTGCCACATGTTCCAACCTGAGCGACTTGCTGATGCCGCCTCTCCTCCTCCTCCTCTTCCTCCTCTTACCTCCTCCTCGTGTTACTTCTCCTCCTTCTCCCCCTCCTAGTATTCCTCCTCCTCCTCTTCTTCTTACTCCTGGTCCTTCTCCTTCTCTTCCTCCTCTTCATTCTCCTCCTCCAATTCTTACTACTTCCTCCTTTTCCTCCTCTCTCACGTATCCTCTTCACTTTCTACATAATTATTTAATCTACAGTATACAAAATCTTAACAACATATTGTATTGGTTATAATTGGTGGAGGTATTATGACCCGATCCATCTATAGTCCTCTGGTGGTGGGGGGGGTGGAGGAGGTAGTGGTGGTGATGGTGGAGGAAGTGGTGGTGATGGTGGAGGAAGTGGTGGTGATGGTGGAGGAAGTGGTGGTGATGGTGGAGGAAGTGGTGGTGATGGTGGAGGAAGTGGTGGTGGTGGTGGAGAAGGCGGAGTAAGAGGTGTTAGCGACAACACCAGAGGCACACACATACCTTGTCGTCTTATAATAAAATTCTTGTTTTTGCTCGAGGCGTGATCTTAATTTTCATCAAAATACCGAAAGAAAATACCAGCAGTGTGTATGGCGCCTCTTCCCTCCTCACAGCATAACGACACAAAACCTCCGAGGAATAACACAAAGACGATGTATTAACTTTTCATTATATTATCTTGAGGAAATACTTGACTATACATAACACATTAACATTACATAGTGTTAACATATACACAGTACACTGTTAGGTGAGAACTTTTCTCTCTCTGTTGTATTAATGATAATTTTAGACTGTTATAATTTAATGGAAAATAAGTTATCACAAGTTCTTTCTTTATGGTAATGGTAAAGTTGTACTGTGTGTGTGTGTGTGTGTGTGTGCACGTGGGTGAGTGCGTATTGCGTGCGTACGTTTTCATATATAAGGAAACACGAAGTTCCCAAGCGCTTTCGTGTAATTCACAGCTTCAGGGGTGAGTACAGACTAAGGAGAAATACTTGACAAGGCTGATATATACAGTAGAGGAGAGTGAGATCAAGTCCCTTGGGGACAGCAGGTGTCCACAATGTTCCGGTCATAAGGCAGTGACCCTTACTAATATTCTTAATAAAAAAAAATTGATCATGCCATCTCTAAGCACAGCAGCTGTCCGTAGTCAGGTCATAGGGTAAGATGACCCAACCTTCTCACCTTGTTACAAATCTTCTTAATCACAAAATTATCCAGTTTATGCATACCATTACTCAAATTCATGTTAACAGATTCGGTATGTTTAATGAGACTGGATTCCATAATGTTCCTACTGACAATTGAATTACAAGGTAATATTGAGGAGGCATTATCCCAGTCAGTGCAATGCTTATTATCTCTCATATGAATGAACAGAGCATTGGATTCCTGGCCTGTCCTAACTCTATATTTATGTTGTTTAAGTCTAGTTATAAGGTCTTTACCTGTCTGGCCTAAGTAGAACATATTAAATTCCTTGCAAGGAACCTTGTAAATGCAGCCGCCTTGTCAATTATTTCTCCTTAGTCTGTACTCACCCCTGAAGATGTGAACTACACGAAAGCGCTTGGGAACTTCGTGTTTTCTTGTTTCCTAGTGGTCATCAGCATATATATATTTATATATATATATATATATATATATATATATATATATATATATATATATATATATATATATATATATATATATATATATATATATAAACGCACTTGAGGTCATTAATCCAAAAGCGTTAACATGAAAAGTATTTTCGACCATCAATTTCAATGAACATGAAATATCATAATTTCTGAACTAGTATTCAAAACATTCCACCTTGTTTGTGTTCACTGATAGTTTTTTTTTTCAAATAAAACCCTCCAATTTTACCAACTCGCCTCAGGCTATTATTTTTTATAATGAATTTAATGTTTGTACAGCGGGAACACAGGCTGGGGTAGAGTGAAATAGATAGAGAGATGGATAGAGAGAACGAATAACGCCCTGTGTCTTCAATAGATATTGTAAAAGGTCTGTCTTTGAAGAGGATGTAATACAAACAGTGACAACAACCACCTGCCTCCTGACCTTTAGCAACGGGGTAAAAGCTGTTTATCATTAACTACAGTATTCAGTTTTATAAGATGTCTCACTGCAAAAAGATACCTACAAGTCTCCCCCAAAAATAAAGTAAAACAAACAGAGGTCAATTAAAAACAGACAAAAGAAAAACAGTGAATATGGGAGGTGAGGATAAGGTAGCAATTGACATGGTGGAAAAAATGAAATGAATCTAAAATAATGAAGTATTGGAGAGCATAGAGAGATGCAATTATTATTATTATTATTATTATTATTATTATTATTATTATTATTATTATTATTATTATTATTATTATTATTATATTATTATTATTATTATTATTATTATTATTATTATTATTATTATTATTATTATTATTATTATTATTATTATTTATTATTATTATTATTATTATTATTATTATTATTATTATTATTATTATTATTATTATTATTATTATTATTATTATTATTACGAAAGAAGGGCCAAAAAACAGGATGATTAAGGCATAGAGAATGAGTGAATGAATGGATAATAATAATAATAATAAATAATAATAATAATAATAATAATAATAATAAATAATAATAATAATAATAATAATAATAATAATAATAATATAATAATAATAATAATAATAATAATAATAATAATAATAATAATAATAATAAATAATAATAGTAATAATAATAATATAAAGGTGTGAAGAAAAAAAGAACAACAGGGGACGGGAAAGGGGATCTAAGGGCAAAGTAAAGGGATCTTAGGGTGGGTAGGGGATTTTAGGTATTATCTGTTGTCTTTTGCCCTGAAAAGAGAGCAGGATGGCAGTAAGAGAGAGACTAAAACTAAAAGAGATAGAGAGCAAGAAAGTTAAGACATATAGACAGACAAATGGAAAGATAGACATAATAGATAACGTAGATAATACAATAATTTTAACCACTAATATTCGCTTCCTTTTAACTATATAGTCACTATTTTAAACTCCTGATAATTTATTGATAAAGAAAAATATTAAACAAATACTCTGAACAAAAACAATGTGGCGAGCGAGAGAAAAATAAGAAGCGGTTATAAAATTAGCCAACGATATCGCGTAGCTGGGGAGGTTGTCATGGCAACCCTCACTACACCTACCTACCTGACTACCACCTAGCTATCACCTGTTCCCACTACACCTACACCTGCTCGGCTACCACCTCTTCCCACTACACCTTCACCTTTTTGTTCCTGTTTTTCACCTGTTCCCACTACACCTACACCTGCTCGGCTACTCACCTCTTCCCACTACACCTTCACCTTTTGTTCCTGTTTATCACCTGTTCCCACTACACCTACACCTGCTCGGCTACCACCTCTTCCCACTACACCTTCACCTTTTTGTTCCTGTTTATCACCTGTTCCCACTACACCTACACCTGCTCGGCTACCACCTCTTCCCACTACACCTTCACCTTTTTGTTCCTGTTTTTCACCTGTTCTCACTGCACCTACACCTGCTCGGCTACCACCTCTTCCCACTACACCTTCAACCTTTTTGTTCCTGTTTATCACCTGTTCCCACTACTACCCTGAGTAGTTTTCTATTATATGGAATGAATCATTGAACAGGTTATGGGGTGAAACAAAGTTTTATTTGAATTATTACAGTATGACCTCCCTCCACACACACACACACACACACACACACACTACCTCTCCTCCACACACACACACACACACACACACACTACCTCTCCTCCCACACACACACACACACACACACACCTCTCCTCCACACACACACACACACACACACACCTCTCCTCCACACACACACACACACACACACACCTCTCCACCACACACACACACACACACACACACACACACACACACACACACACACACACACACACACACACACACACTACCCCTCCTCCACACACACACACACACACACACACACACATTATCTCTCCTCCACACACACACACACACACACACACACACACACACACACACACACACACACACACACTACCTCTCCCACACACACACACACACACACACACACCACCTCTCCTCCACACACACACACACACACACACTACCTCTCCTCCACACACACACACACACACACACACACACACACCTCTCCTCCACACACACACACACACTCCTCCTCCACACACACACACACACACTCACCTCTCCTCCACACACACACACACACACACACTACCTCTCCTCCACACACACACACACACCACTACCTCTCCCTCCACACACACACACACACACACACACACACACACACACACACACACACACTGCCTCTCCCTCCACACAATCTCGCTTCAATACCCAATATGTTTTCCCTTTGTTGACTCTGGTCGCATCCCCTCATAACTCCCCTCACTGTCCCTCACCACTGTCCTCACTATCCCTCACCTCCTGTCCCTCACTATATCCCTCACCACTGTCCTCACTATCCCTCACCACTGTCCTCACTATCCCTCACCATCCTCACTATCCTCACCACTGTTCTCACTATCCCTCACCACTCCCCTCATAACCCCCTCATCTCCCCTCACCAACTCTCCTGATATCACGGTCTGTTTTCTCCTTACATTCTCTTCTCTCTCCTGTTCCCCTTATTCCTTCTCTACCTTTCACACCTCCTCCCTTGACACAACCTCCTGAGACAACCTCCCCCTGACATACCCTCCCCTTGAGACAACCTCTCCCTTGACATACCCCTCCCCTTGAGACAACCTCCTCCAACATTCCTCTCCCCTTTACCCTCCCCTTTAGACAACCTACCCCTATAAACCCCCTTGACATCCCCACCCCCTTGACACTCCCTTAACACTCCCTCCCCCTTGACAGCTCTACCCTTGACGCCCCTTGATACACTCTCTCACACAATTTCTATCATCGTTTATTCTGTTTTCCATTATTATATCACATTTATTTCACTATCTTTATTATTTTTCTTTTTTTCTCTCTCACCAAGCAATTCCCGTTTCTCCTATTCTCCTTAATTTCTTATCTTCTTGTCTCTCCAGTTATTCTCTTTTTCATTTTGCATCATATATCCTTTCGCTCTTTCTCTTCTTTCTCTTTCTACATTTACTTTCGCTTTCATTCTTCGTCTTTTATTTCTTTATCATCATCTTCTATCCCTATTATCGTTGTTTTTTATATAATTCTTCTTCATATTGATTTTTTTACTTATTTTTCGTCCTGTTGTTTACACGTTTTATATATTCTCTCTCTCTCTCTCTCTCTTTATTTTTTGTTTAATTATACTTTTCTTTTCTCTATTTAAGATTTATTTCATTTTCTCTTGTCACTGTTTTGTCTTTTTATTTATTTATTTCATTCTTTTGTTCCGTTTTTACTCTCGTTTCTTTCTTCATTTTCTTTCTATTGTTGCCTTTTTTATTTTCTCTTACTGTTTCTCTTTCCCTCATTCTATCTCTCTCTCTCTCAGAATACTATACTTCATTATCTCTTCTTCCTTCTCCTCTTTCATTCTCCTCTCTTCATTCTTTATCTCTTTCTCCGTACCATTCCTCATTATCTCTTCTTCCCCCCACACCACACCACCTCTCTTCTTCCTTCTCCTCTTTCATTCTCTCTTCATTCTTTATCTCTTTCTCCGTACACCATTCCTCATTATCTCTTCTTCCTTCTCCTCTCTTCATTCTTTCTCCCTTTCTCTTCACACCTTTACACTCCTCCCTGGTCTCCCTAAATCTGAGGGCATGACAGGTGTGTATATCAAGATAATGAAACTGTGCTGGCCATTTACCACCACCTTGACTCTCCGCCACTACACCAGCCACCCGCAGATTATGATTTTGGAAAGCCCGCCCATACCCACCCACCTACCCACCCCCCCTACATCACCCCACCTCAACCCACCCCACCCTCTGGAATAGGTAACTGAGATTTTTTGGTTTTCTTTCTTTCTTTCTTTCGTTCTTTCTTTCTTTACGTTTATTTCTCTCTCTCTCTCTAACTGTATTTCTGTTTCTTTGGATTCCTATCTTATTGTTTACAGTATTGATCAGGAAGCTTAGACTAAAGAGGAACACAGGACTCACTTCCTCCCCTAAGGGTCAATGGTTTACTCCCGGTGTACCTCTAGTCCACCCAACTGTGAATGGGTTCGTAGCTTTACAGTAAGGGCGGTCGAGTGTAAACGGCCACACTCACACTCCCTATATATAAAAAACAAAAAAAACCTACAGTGTGCTGTATCCAAACTGCCCCTAACTGATTGTCAAACCTTTTAGGACTAACCTTCATACAGTCTATCTTATCAGACTTGCATGAGCATCATATATGAGTACCTGTTGGTTTACCTGTCCACTACTAATGATGTTTGTGACTGTCCACACTAGCGTTAATGACAGTCCTCCTTGGCGTTAACGACTGCCTACAGTGGCGTTAATATTTGTCCATAGTGGTACTCATAGTCACCTATAATGATGAGTATTCACACTGGCGTTAAGGATAGACCACACTAGCGCTAATAAAGTGACCAGACTGGCGTTGATGAATGCCCACCCTGGCGTTAGCGTGTAAAGCACCCACAGACAGTAGTGAAAACGATATAAAACACGATAGATATAAAACAGAGAAGAGAAATATAAATGGAGGAAGAAATTGACAGCAGAATATTTAAAACGATCAGACAAACCGCGGAATTCTTCTCTCCTAATACTTGGATCATTTTACAACTCTCTACCACGTCTTCCTCATCACGTTTCCCTTACCACGTCTCCTCACCACGTCTCCTCACCACGTCTCCTTACCGTCCCCTCACCACGTCTCCTTCCCACGTTTCCCTTACGTCTCCTTCACCACGTCTCCTTCACCACGTCTCCCTCACCACGTCTCCCTCACCCGTCTCCTCACCACGTCTCCTTCACACGTCTCCCTCACCACGTCTCCCTCACCACGTCTCCTTCACCACGTCTCCTTACCACGTCTCCCTCACCACGTCTCCTTCACCACTCTCCCTTACCGTCTTCTTCACCACGTCTCCCTCACCACGTCTCCCTCCACGTCTCCTTCACCACGTCTCCTTACCGTCTTCTTCACCGTCTCCTTACCGTCTTCTTCACCACGTCTCCTTCACCACGTCTCCTTCACCACGTCTCCCCCCACCACGTCTCCTCACCACGTCTCCTTCACCACTCTCCTTCACCACGTCTCCTTCACCACGTCTCCTCACCACGTCTCCTTCACCACTCCCCTCACCGTCTCCCTCACCACGTCTCCTCACCGTCTCTCCTTCACACGTCTCCTTCACCACGTCTCCCTCGTCTCCCTCACCACGTCTCCCTTCACCACTCTCCCCTCACCACGTCTCCCTCACCACGTCTCCCTCACCACGTCTCCCTTACCACGTCTCCCCTCACCACGTCTCCTTCACCACGTCTCCCTTACCGTCTTCTTCACCCGTCTCCTTCACCACAGGTTCAACTTCGTAGACCAGGTTTCTGGGCCGACAAATCAAGAATTGCCCAGGTCGTAATGCAAGGTTTTAGTCACTGTAATTTGGGGTCCCTCTCTCTCTCTCACTCTTCAAGAGAGTTCTTGCCCACTGACTGACTTCACCTCCAGAGCAGATTCAAGAACCGCGTGGGTGTGGTGAAGTGGTGGTGGGGAAGAGATGATGTAGGGGGAAGGAAGGTGTTCGTGAGAGAGAGAGGGATAGTGGGGAGAGGAAGAGTGGTGAAGGAAGGAAGAAGGTGTTCGGAAGAGGGAGAGGATACTGGTGGGGAGGATGACCCCTCGTCTCTCCATGATTCAAAGTATCGGCAACATCCTGACCGACTCTGCCCACCACCACCATCTCTTTAATTCATCAACCTGACGTTCGTTCGTCTGGCGTTTGGGCCCTGTTTCTCCTCCCCCCTCTCCGTCCTACCCCTTTATCTCTCCCCGTTGTACCCTGTTCTCTCTCCCTCTCCTACATCTACCCTCCCTTCTCCTCTTTCCCCCTCTACTCTCTCCCAGTCTCCTCACCCCCAGGCTGTGCACTCCAGCCTTCACCCTGCTCTCGCCCGCCTACCACCTCCTCACCTCCCCTAAGGGCAACTGGAGTTCAGGCTTCTTGATTATCATTGTCGATTTGATGTTTTCTGTGTGTATTGTTGTTGTGTTTGTGTGTGTGTGTGTGTGTGTGTGTGTGTGTGTGTGTGTGTGTACACTAATTCCTTCTACGTGTAAACCAGGTATACCCAGGTTAGTTCACAAGTTACGTTCGCAGGACATGTTAAATGGTTAAGTTCACAGGTCACATTTGCAGGTCAAGTTCACACGACATATACATAAGTCACGTACACAGGTCATGTTGAAAGGTCACATTTAAAGTTGCGCTAAAGGGAGGCTATACCTCTCTAGGTCCCGTACGCTTCTGTAGTGAACATATTTATGACGACCACGAATCTATATCTTATTGCATATATGTAAGGGTATCACACACACACACACACACACACACACACACACACACACACACACACACACACACACACACAATACTATGTCATCATAACTATATTAACCTGCATATGGATGGAACTAATCCGGGCAGTGTTACGTACTAAGCCAGGGTATGTGTCAATACCAATACCGTTAGTGGAGTCAATGATTAGTTTTGGCAGGACTAGTGGGCATCGGGTGGGTCACTGGAGGGTGAAGGAGGTGGGAGGGAGGGATGAAGGGAGGGGTGGGAGGGTAGGAAAAAGGGAGGTGGAGGCAATACAATCCACACTGCCCGCGGACGTGTCTCACAAATTATCGAAACCGGGCGAGCATCCCTCCTCCTCCCTCCCCCTCCCTCCTCCTCCTCCTCCCTCCCCATCCACTTCCCTCCTTCCCCATCCTATTCTCTCCCATTCTACCCATCCTCCCTCCCTCCGTCCCTCCCTCCTCCCCCCTTAAAATTTTGTCTGTAGTGTTTTAGAAATTTTATTAACGATGGGAGAGTTCAGAAAAAGTCAAAGAAAAATTAACTAACTGAAATAAATCATAGAAAATCAAGTGTGTTTTAGGAATTTTTTTTATGGAGGGGAGTAAATGATAACAGAAAACCTAACCTAACCTAAACTAACCTAACTTAAACTAACCTAACTTAACATAACCTATTAACATAACATAGATGACCATATATAGCCAAAGACAAAAGGTTATATAGGTTAATTTACAAGCCACTTAACCAGTACTATCATCACCACCATTAATATCATCACCATCAGCACCAGTAGCATCATCACCACCATCACCACCATTAATATTACCACCATCGCCACCATTACCATCAGCATCTTCTGCCATTACTACCATCATCTAACCTACCAGCACCACCAACACCATCCCTACCACCACCATCATCATATCTACCACCACTACCACCACACCTACCACCACCACCACCACCACCATCACCCCTACCACCATCATCCGTTCACTCACCAGAATCCCCACAACACACCCCACCAACACCATCGTCACTATCACACCTACCACTATCACTACCACCACCATCACTACCGCCCTCCACCATCATGACTACAATAAACTGAGAGCCACACCATGAGAGCCACACCATGTTTCCATTCAATTGCTGGTCCCACGTGACTCAACACCCGGCACAAAATTGTCAGCTTCATACAACTGCGCTGATTCGTAACATACAAATAATACTTTTATCCTTTTTGAGCAATATATCTTTACCTAATGATATAATACGATATACTCGAATATATTATATGATTTTGATAACATATTTCTGTAATGCGAATGGTGTAAGGTGTTAGATGAGAGGGAAAAGAGGAGTTTTGATTGATTTTTTTTGGGGGTGAACGTAATATCTCGTGTGAGTCCGGCTGTGTTTCAGTGGTCAGGTGTACAGATATGACCGTCGGAAGGTATTCCCTGTCATTCATTCACTCCTTCCTCCATACAAGTGACAGGGTCTAGAGCATTCACTTTATCATTTATTGACAGCGGACGGTCTCTCTCTCTCTCTCTCTCTCTCTCTCTCTCTCTCCCTCTCCCCCCCCCTCTCTCTCTCTCTCTCTCTCTCTCTCTCTCTCTCTCTCTCTCTCTCTCTGAATTATTGTCGTATCTGTTTTTTTTTCTATTATATAACGTGGGTATCACTTGTTTTATACAGTACATATAAATTGGGCAGGTGGCCAGAACCAATTCCTTGGGATGCTTAGTGTTTCTGCGCCTTAGATCTCTTCCCTGTTAATTTCAAACCCATGTTGCCCAGGATACAGTCGCTCGAGAGTTTCACCCATGTGCCTAAAAGTACTAAAACTATCACACAATCCATACAGGGATGTAGCGGACGAGTGAGAGCAATACTCGCCCCCTATCCTTTGGGTCAATAGTTTCCGGTCGGGGCACCTGCAGTCAACCCAGCTGTGAATGGCTATGTAACTTTTCAGATTGGGAAGTGAAAATGGTCGAATATAGTGCCGGTTACAGTGCCTCCTTGTATACCGATAAAAAGGTTTAGTCTACAGTGTGTTGTATCAGCACTGCCCCAAGCGTTCTGTGGGGCTTACGTGAGAGTTTATCTTTTTTTTCACAATTATCAGTAACTCTCTGACTAGATATACTCTTCCAATATAATTTTCAACATGTAGACGCAGGTATTGACAACATCAGATATACAAACAGACCTACACAGCTGTAAACCCCACTGCTTCAGAGATAAGGGTACACTAATAAGAGACGGACCTTAAAGAGGGGATTACCCTGCCACAAACTGGTCATTGTGGCTGTCGTTCTTTGTCCACTAGTGTTGAGATCATTACTGAGGTGAGATACTGGAGACACCTTCCGATGTGCACCCTCTTATAATCATAGTATATATGTGTATAAGGATGTATAAGTTTAATCCTTCTTCTAATGCATGTAAATGTATATATTGTATATACATATACGCATATAGATATTATGTATACGTATGTACGAACACACAAACATACATGCATAGTCACATTCAAACGAACCGACCCCCTTTAATCAACGTCTCTCTCTCTCTCTCTCTCTCTCTCTCTCTCTCCTCTCTCTCTCTCTCTCTCTCTCTCTCTCTCTCTCTCTCTCTCTCTCTCTCTCTCTCTCTCTCTCTCTCTCACCATTCTTCAACAAATAGTAATCATAATCAACTATTGTATATTTTTTCCCCTCACCCATCCTACGCCACCCAGTGTTCAGCCTATCACCCATCCTACCCTTCCATCCTATTTCCCCCTGGGGCTTCTTGTTATATTTGTTCATCTGTCCTCCTCTTACACACTTTCATGACATCTTTTTCTTCACCCTTTAAAACAAAAACCTTAGGATCATCCATTACCCTTAGGTCTGTGTTACACCCTTTTCCCATTCCTCTGTGTGTCTCTTATCCCATTACCCTTTACCTCTTGTGTCATATCTAAGGGGGTATATCTCATTACCTCTCTCTCACCTTTGATGACTTACACCTGCACATCTTACACTTACCTTACAAACACCATAGTCTTCCTTCACCTTCCTCCTTCCTTACAAACACCATAGTCTTCCTTTCCCTTCCCCCCACCACTCCATTCCTTCCTCCTGTCATTCTCTCCACTCCTCTTTCCATTCCTCCTTCCTTTCCTCCCTCCATTAATCCTCTCCCCCTCCCCCGCCTTTCCTCCCAACTCCTCCAGTAGGTCATCTGTCCCCAGGATGCCCCTAGGAGACTATAGAACCGTCTAAGGTCATCCCAACCGCCTATCCTCACCTTAAAACTAAGCGGGTCGGGAACCTCTGTGGGGAGGTGTGGCGGAAAAAATAACCCCGTGATGCATTTATGGTCAATTGTAGCAACGAGTGCATGAATGGGACAAAATATTTAAGGCTGACTGGGGATACAGGTATTCTCGTTCGTAAGCACTTTCGTACACTTGTCTCGTTCGTAAACAGTTTCGTGCATAGGTCGTCTCGTTCGTAAACAGTTTCGTACACAGGTCGTCTCGTTCGTAAACAGTTTCGCACACAGGTCGTCTCGTTCGTAAACAGTTTCGTACACAGGTCGTCTCGTTCGTAAACAGTTTCGTATCCGGGTCATTTGGTAAGTTATTTGTTTCTTATAAGGGAGGGTTCATTTCGTGTAGTTGATCGTTTCGTTCACACACACACACACACACACACACACACACACACACACACACACACACACACACACACACACATTCAGGGACATTGAAACTTGTTCACAAATTTTGTACAACACGACCCACAAGATATTAACAGGACGACCATTAGTTGTTGTACTAAACGACCCACAACTTTTCCAATGATTCCCAGTGTCATTCAGCAATTCCTTGTTTTTTTTTTCGTTTGTTTCATGGTTTATCTTCATCCTTTTCATTATTCCTCCATCCTCTCTATCTCTTGTATATTGCCCCTTGTCTGTCATTCCTTTTATCTTTCTCTATCAACCTGTCTGTCTGTCTGGTTGTATGTTTTTCTCTGTTTGTCTCCTGTTTTCTTTGTTTTCTCTTATTCCTTTTCTTCCAAATCAGTCTTTTAGGCAATTATTCTATCTATATGTTTGTCTCGCACTTTTTCTCACTCTCTCTACCTATCGATTTATCTCTCACTTTCATCTTTCTCTCTCTCCACTCACCTCCTAGAAAGGAATAATAAAAAACAAAGAAACAAAGAAAACACCGAAATTTGCCGCTACGTTGGTTGACCTTTCTCTCTAGAGGGAATGAATGTTTCGTCTTTTCCCACAAGTTTTCATTTTCCAATTATTCTTCTCTTAAGGAATAATTGAAATCTATTGAGACGTTTATCCTGCTTCTAGACGGTAGTGAGAAGCTAAGGATAGTGCTGGAGGAGTTTGTGCTTTATGGAATAGGTTAATAAAGTCTGTTTTTACATCATACTTTGGCTGAGAAGAGATATACAAGAATTTTTTAAATATATGAGTATATTATTTTCTTTTAAAGATATTAATTTACTAAAAATAATGTGTGTGTGTGTGTGTGTGTGTGTGTGTCAGTTATTGTCTTTGTGTATCTTTCGCCACATTTAACCAGAATGATCAAACCCTCTTTGTGGAATTTGATCCCTTAACATATTAACGAGGAAGTGAGAGAGAGAGAGAGAGAACGCTTCACTTAACTCTCCTCCTCAGGTAATGTAAGGCAAAAGGCACAATGCTGTTGACTAAGTGCTCAACACGACACAATGCCTGGATTATGTGAGGGTACACGTCATCACGCCAGGCACACAGCTTTGATACTATAGTGATGCCTGGTGTGTCATGGGAGTGATGATGCCTGGTGTGTCATGGGGGTGATGATGCCATGATGCCTTGTGTGTCATGTGGGGAGTGATGTCTGGTATGTCATGAGGGGGTGAGGCCTTGTGTGTCATGAGGAGGAGTGATGTCTGGTATGTCATGAAGGGGTGAGGCCTTGTGTGTCATGAGGAGGAGTGATGTCTGGTGTGTCATGAGGGGGTGAGGCCTTGTGTGTCATGAGAGGGGTGATGTCTGGTATGTCATGAGGAGGAGTGATGTCTGGTGTGTCATGAGGGAGGTGGGAGGTGATGCCTGCTGTATCAGGAGGGTGGGGGATGGTTGACACTGTGAGGACACTATTCCTGTAGGTTGGCATTATGTGAAGGAGGTGACACTATGTGATGAAGAACAGACAGTATCTACGGGAAGCTGGCACGAAGTGAAGGGAAATGATACTATGTGAAGGAAGGCTACACTAAGTAAGGGAATCTGGCCCTAAGTGAAAAAGATGGCACTAAGCGATGAAAATCTGGCATTAAGTGAGAAGAGCTGGCACTATATGAGGAAGATGGCACTTAAGTGAGGAAGTCGACCCTGGTGGATCAAGGCTTCGTAAAAATGTGGGGAAAGTTTCGTTAAGTGAGAGTAAAGTACGAGAGGATGTAAACACCGAGCCGAGAAAACTGGGGGAACTTTTCATAGTCGGGAGAATGTGCTGTGTCGAGGAACAAACTGACAGGGAGTAACTCACAACACAGGATAGTGCTTCCATAGGACACGAATGCCCAATTCAATTCCCTGACCTCAGAGATTAATCCCCAAAATGGGTTAAGAGCAGAGGTCAACCAAACACTTAGTGAAGGGCCAAAAATAGCAAGAATACGAATCATTATGACTTACGTTTTCACATTTACTCTACATTTACCAAGATTCACAATTTCACATCCTACGGAATTTCATGTACGTACGGGTAAGATTTTTCATTATAAAAGTGAAGGTACGTCGAATCGTACTTATTGCCTGTAAAACGGTCAGGGTTAGCGCAAAACATCATCCCCACGCGTTGTTAGCGGGGCATCAAAAGCGACCCGGTAAATGAAATGGTCATGATGTAGCGCCTCCTGCTCCCTCATCAGTCACAAGCCGGAGTTGTCAACACAGGGAATGGCCAACACTGATTGCTCAACATCTACGGCGGGATTCCTCAGAGATTACCGCAAGCTTTAAGTCACAGGATGATACCGTCCGTGGAATTCATGTTGCTTCTCTTTGTTATGATTTAAATGTAGGTCTGTTGTTTTTTCCGTCTCTTGCCCTCCCTAACATAAACCTAAACTTCCCTTCGTCAAACACACTCCCTTCCTCACTTATTTCCTCTTTCCCTCCATCACAATACTCCTGCCCTCCCTTCATCCATCATAATCATCAGCCTCTCCCTCCACCTCAACCTTCTCTCTCTCTCTCTCTCCATCAATCATCGTCTACAGTCACTCACTCCATTGCAATACTGTACTTTCTCCATCCCTCCCTCCCTCCCTCACCCCAGCAGATCCACTCCTCCTCCAACACCTCGGCTCGTCTTGTGCCCTTCTAGTTTAAAGGATATCCCGAATAAATTTGAATCATTCTATCAAATTAATTTCCATATTTCTCATATCAAAAGAGAAAACATTGTAGTTTCTGCCAACAATCACAACTTCTTTTCCCACTCTTTCTCTTTCTCTGCTTGTTTGTATGTATTTCTGTATGTGTGTGGGGGTGTGATAAAATATTAAAAATTATATAAATATTATATTAATCCCAAGCTCTACAAATTCGCGATATCTTCATCTTCTAGATTTGGGTGTAAAATTTTTGCGGATTCTCTGGGGATGAGGATGCGGATGTGACATCCATCATTATTTCCCATCACTTGTTTTATAGAAAATGTCATCGTAAAATATTCCTCATTAAAGTAAAGAAGATCACAGCACCAGGAAATTGTCAGTGTAGGTTAGTCACTCTTTAGGGTTCTGACCATCATGACAAATACTTCACTGTGTCAAGTTATATGGAGGAGCTGTAGTGATCCTTGTTGAGGGATGGAAGTATCCACCATCTAATGTGTTATTGTTTATATATTAACAAAGTTGTATATAATTAGAGTAATGGAAGCAGAACTGTGAGCCCGCCAATATATAACGCTGTGTAAGTGGCGACTTTCTCCTTAACCTTTACGACAAATTGTTATATGAGTAAAGCGGGATGGAAGATTAATCTGATTTGTCTTATTCCAGGTAGGTGAAAGTTAACAGCTCCTCGAGGGACCATAACACATCACACTTCAGGTATGTCCAAGTCAGTTTTATATATCAGTTATCGTTGGTTTTGTACTTGCTCGGGAGTCTTGCGTCTCCGCTACTGTCGCTGTTACCTCCCGTGTTGATGATCAGGATCACGTTTGCTGTATAAAGTCACTCGGGAAATGTTCTTGATCCAGTGATTTTCTAGATAGTGACTTGCGTTTATTATTAACTCAATCAACTTCTGGAACTTTAAATTCCTTTACGCCTTTATTACATGATCTTTTAAGTCATTCTCCATTCCAGCATCTTGCAGCCTCTTAGAAATGACGTGTTGTACAATGTTTCTTGTGATTACCAAAGATCGGGTCCAGAGTGTATCACAAAAGTCATTTCTCATTGTACTTTTCGCAATACGGGACTGAATCTGTAACCAATCAGATGTTGGTGATCCTTCCCGTAACGAGGAGGACGTCTCTTAGTTATCTGGTTCGTCCTTTAAGAAGTCCCCCAAGTTTGTCTTGAAGTTTTTGGATAGGTCGCTGGTTCTCCCTCGGGCACCCCTGGTTCACCCAGCTGTGATTAAGTACCTAACTTTACAGTTGAACAAAGTGAAGATGGTTGAGTACAGTGCCGGCCAAACTGCCCCTTTGTGTACCTAATACAGGGTTAGTTTAAACTGTGCCGTATACCTACTGGCCGTAATGGTCCTTCAGGCCTACGGGATTCATTTTCATAGACTGCGGCGTCAAGTGTGATGTGTTTCTGCTCAGTCTGTTCCTACACATTTTCTATGATGACTTAGGTTAGGTTAGGTTCGAATATTTAGCACTGTTGTAAATGGTGTGCCTTCAAAGATTATCAAGACCAGTTACTGAATTTAGGCGGTAATAAGTCAAGTCAGGAGGTCTCCTTTGATGTCAGGTTAGGCGAGGTAGACGCAACACCTTCACACCTTTAAGTTACACGTGAGAGTAAACGTCACTTACCTGAAGGAGGAGGAACTCACGTACTAATAGTCCAAGTTAGTCATAAACACATACCACGAAATCATCTTATCTATGAGACCTAATAACGAGGATAATTATTACAAAAGAAGAAATAACGAATAACAGAGAACAAACCACATCAGTAAATATCAAGAGAACATGTGATAACCGGGAGAATATTAAAAAAATATAGTTAGATTATTTAGGTACAGGTAAGTGAAAATTAGTGGGATTACGTGAAGATTAGTTGGTATTAAGGTAATTTCATGTGGCCTTCGATGAGTGGGTGAGTCACACTTGTACCTGGGCGTTAATTATTGCGTGTTGTGGGAAGCTCAGGTTACACGCAGGGAAACCGGGACTGATAATGTGGGTAATTATCTTTCGGTGTGGTGTGTCATCCCTAGACAGACAGACAGACAGACAGACAGATAGATAGATAGATAGATAGATAGATAGACAGACAGACAGACAGACAGACAGACAGACAGACAGAGATGTTCGACAGCTCTGTAAAATTTTATTCTTACATGGAACTTTAACCATCATAATCTGGGGCCTCTCTCTCTCTCTCTCTCTCTCTCTCTCTCTCTCTCTCTCTCTCTCTGTGTGTGTGTGTGTGTTTCATTAATCAGATTCTCGTCGTTCCTTTTTAAAACAAATCTTTCCTCTTCATCGAGTTTATCTCCTCTCACTACTATTCCTCTTGCTTCTTCCTCTTCTTATCACCCCTCTGTCCTTTTTCTTTCTCTTCTACTTTTTTTCATCGTTTCAACTTTGTACTCTTTGTCTTTTTATTTATTTATTTTGTCTCCAATTCATCTTCGCCCTCCTCCTTCCCCCCCCCCCACCTCCTTTGGTTCCGTTTCTTCTCCTCCTCTTCGTCTCCCTACTAGTCCTCTACCTTCTCATCCACCTCCTCATCATTCTCATTATCTACCACCCACTCCACTTTCTTATCTTTCTCTTCCTCATTTAATCCCCTACCTTTCTCCTCCTGCTTTTCCTCCTCCCCCTCTTCCCTTTTCTTCTTCTCATCCTCCTATTCATCTACTACCCTCTCAACCTTCTCCTCCACCTCCTCCTCCTCCTCTCCTTCCTCATCTACCAGCCTTCTCATCTCCTCCTCCTCCTCTGCTTCCCAGATACTAAGTGACCAAACCTGTCTCCATATTTTTCCTCTTCTCTTCCTCATCATTGACAGTCGACGAGGAATTACTCCACGTTAAGTATTTCTCTCACTGGAAGCTTCTTTTCCGTCTAAAATTGTTCACGTGAATAAAGAACACGGAGATGAGGGAGAAGAAGAGAGAAATATGAGTAAAGAACACGGAGATGAGGGAGAAGAAGAGAGAAATATGAGTAAAGAACACGGAGATGAAGGGGAAGAAGAGAGAAATATGAGTAAAGAACACGGAGATGAAGGGGAAGAAGAGAGAAATATGAGTACAAATATTGAGAGAACAAAAAAAAATGGTCAAGATGAGGGAGAAGAAGAGAGAAATATGAGTAAAGAACACGGAGATGAAGGGGAAGAAGAGAGAAATATGAGTAAAGAACACGGAGATGAAGGGGAAGAAGAGAGAAATATGAGTACAAATATTGAGAGAACAAAAAAAAATGGTCAAAGAGTAATTAATTATGCGAATGAAGAAGACAATGATGAATGAAGTGGAAGATATGAAGAGATAAATTATAAACAATATCATTAATAACCTAACCTAACCTAACCTAACCTAACCTAACCTAACCTAACCTAACCTAACCTAAAATCAAATCCTGTTTGGTAAAGGTTACAGTAATTTTCTTATACTAAATGGAATAATTGTCCCCATTTAGTATGATATACGTATGTGTGTATATATATATTCAAGCGTATGTACAGGGTAGGTGAGAAATAGAATTCACATAACACAGCACTATCAGTATAAGTAATAAATGTTCCTCCACTGTTTATTTTTTTTATGCGAGTATGTTGTGTATTATGTGTGATGCATGGTATTAATGGTAGAGTTTTACTGGTATGAGTGTGTGTCCGTGTGTGTGTGTGTGTGTGTGTGTGTGTGTGTGTGTGTGTGTGTGTGTGTGTGAGTGTGTGTTTCTTAGACTGGATCACACAAACACACACACGGTTCACATCAGCTCGTATACATAATACTCACACCTTGGAGGAGGAATTACTGGTGCGGAGAACTGACGACAAGTCCTACTCAACACTCTCAAAGTTTGTCTGTTGAATTTTCCATCGAGTTGAATATATGAAAACGCATCTAACTGGCCGAGGTAAAGTACGGCGACAAGTTAGATTCTCAGAGACCCGGACGTGTTATGTTTCGCCTCAGCTGGGGAACGTGAGACCGTATTTACATGACTCACTCAGACCACCATGACATAAAAATGTTTTTTTCAAAGGTTTATTTGTTATAGATTCTCTTTAACTAGTGAAATTGGACTAATTGTCTTACTATAGATACGATAGAACAATTATCGAAGGTTTGTACGTTATATTTTGCCCGTAATAGGTTATATGGGAACGTTCTGGTGGTTTCATTTTAAGTTTTAAAATAATAGTTATATTCTCAGTTATTCTTACGTTACAATAATTTCTCAATGACTAGTGATAAAAGACCGTATCTAACTACCTAACATAAACCACTAAGATACTGAATGGATTCTCAAAGGCTCGATGTCTGGTTAGAGCAAACTCACCATTCCCACTCATTTTAAAACACAAAATCAATTCTCAGAAGACTGACTATTCACCATAACTGATAATGTGAGAATTTAAGCTAACAAACAAAGATTTAGTCTAAAGTTCTTATCAATTGGCCTTAACCAGTCAGTGGGATGAGTCTAATTGTTTACCACTCTCATCCATCTTGAAAAACTCCTGATGGTCTGAGTTCTTGAATTAATGATATGTTATGATTCATCAGCACTTCCTTCACTCTATCTTCCCATCTCCTGCCGAGTCTTCCCATCAATTCTCCATCCCCCTTCATCTCATCTTCACCTCGTCCATCCTTCCCAAGTGACCAAACCATTTCAACTGGGATAGTTTTTTCTTCCTTTTTTTTCCTTCAAACGTTTCAAGTTCCTGCACTTTCTTGTATTTTATTTTTTATTTAATATCTTCTTGTTTTTCTAAGTATTTATTCTAATATAATAAATATAATCTGGTTATATTTGGCTTTTTGTTGTTGTTGTTGTTGTCATGGTCGACGTTTCTGCATCATATGTGTTAAGAGGCACATAATGGTCTTATAAAGCACATGTGTTATCAAACCTGTTTATTCTCTCCTTTATTTCGATTTTGTTTTCATTCTCTTTACTGAATCAATTTCCGCGATACCTGAATTGTACTACAGCTTACATTTGTGTTCAATTGACTTCATTACTCAACTAAGATCTTTTACAGAAATAGTAAATATCTCTACTGTCACTCTTAAGTGCTATGTCTTTTGCATACAACATGATGTCACTATTTTCTCGATCTTTTTTATTCTGCTTTAAATCTCTCTGTAGTTACATCCGTTAAGAGTCTAATTTAACCTAATATAACGTAACCAACCTGACCTGACCTAACCTAACGTAATCTAACTTACCCTAAAATAACCTAACTTAACTTTACTTAACCCATTCTAACCTGGTCTAACCTAACTGGAGAAAGCATCAAAATCAATAAAAATCGGGAACGAAAAAGGGAATGAGAAACAAAACAAATAAACGAGAGAAATAGATGGACACGTGGAGAGGTATACAGCATCTTAGAGTTAGCGCCAAAGTTCTTATTCTCAAACTTTTCAATTCCGGATCTATTGAAATGTTGGGCTCAAGTAGGGAAAGTGAACACACAAGGCGCTGTTATCATCCACCTCAAGAGTGCCACTTTAGCTGTATATAAAACTCACCTAAAGTTACCTGTCCAAATAACGCGAAACTTTCCTCTCCTCTCCTATCACAAGGACACAAACTCACCTGAATACACCTGTTACTATGGGTATGAAACTCACCTGAATACACCTGTCACTAGGGGGGGGTATGAAACTCACCTGAATACACCTGTCACTAGGGGTGGTATGAAACTCAACCTGAATACACCTGTCACAAAATAATCAGGTAGGCCTACAGTAAACAGTATTTCTTGCCCTCAGGCCTAAACACTCTTTCATATCAGTAAGTGATTTAGAGTTGAGGTACCAGGATGGGGGACACACGTACCCATTCTTTAATCTATTTTAAATTATACCTGACATTTTGGAAGACTCTGGTAAGTTCTCCTCAAATATTACAGAAAATGAGCAATTGCAGAAGGTTTATCTTTGAGGGGATCCTACACTCGCACTGAATATCACTAAATTAACCCTTGACCTTTGACCTTTAATAATAGGGTCACCAAAATACCTTGATCTAATAAACGTGATCGAGGAAGGTGTTTGTCGGAATCTTTTGGCGTTTATAGAAGATGGGAAAATCTGTACGTGTAAAAGAGAGAAAATTGCTTCATATGGCTTTTGCTTCGTGGGATACTATTTTAAATCGTTAGTATATCTCGCCTCTAAATATGGGTCATGAAATTATCTCTGATACTTCAATATTAATTTTTTTTTTTAATAATCTAAGCTAGGAGTTGTGTTTTTTTTTATCGTGTTTGTATTTTAAAGAAGGAAAAAGTTAACAATGGCTCTAAATAAGTTTAAGTCATTAAACTCCCCCGAGGAAGTTATCACCAACTTACAAACTGTCTGACGCTTCAACAATTATCACCCCCTGTTGGTCTTCTTCTCTTCTCTTCTCTTCTCTTCTCTTCTCTTCTCTTCTCTTCTCTTCTCTTCTTTTCTTTTTCTTTTTCTTCTTCGTTCCTTTTTTGTTGTTATTCTCCTCTCTCCCCCCTTGTTTCTCTCTCTCTCTCTCTCTCTCTACAGTGCCAACTCGATGGCGCCTTCCTCTCCCCATCTGACAGACGCGACGAAAAAACTCACCAACACCATTTCCATATTGGCTTACTGGTGTTGTGACCGAGAGTGAGATCCTTGTATCCGAACAGTGGGGGTATGGCGAAGAGAGAGAGAGAGAGAGAGAGAGAGAGAGAGAGAGAGAGAGAGAGAGAGAGAGAGAGAGAGAGAGAGAGAGAGAGAGAGATTATTCATAAATATCCGACCAAAGTTCTTCCGCAAGCATTACCCTCATCATTTAGTACCCTACCGCGTTCACTGTGCCTATAATGACATACGTTAACTTTACCACACTCCCAGCGCCAGGTAATCACGTTTCCATTACTAACTAATAATTTACCACATTCCAGGTACCAGTTTTGTCATAGTCGTAGCGCCAGTTAATCTTCTACCACGTTCCCAGAGCCAATTAATGTTCTATCGTAATCCCGGCGCCAGCTATGCCACAATCCCGGCGCCAGCTATGCCACAATCCCAGCTCTAGGTATTTCCAACCATAATTCTCTCTTTCAGTTCTACCACAATCCCAGCGCTAGTTAATATCCAACCACAATCCCAGCGCCTGCAGGTCATAGCGGTGTACCTCAGAACTGAATATCCAACGCGAGCAAAGTGGAGAGAGGGGGAGGGGGGGTTGAGGGGGTATTAATATGAATGAAGAGAGGACTTTAGTCTTCACCAAATTGAATTCCTAGTGCTCTTTCTGTCGTGTGTTGTGGGGTCGTGAGGGAGATGAAGAGGGAGGAAAAAAGAGGGTGATAATGGATAACGTGAAGGAAAAGAAGAGGAAGAAAAGGATGGATGGAGGAAGAAAGGTGGAAGGTGTGAGAAAGTAATGGTCGGTGAGCAAGGATGAGGGGTAAAAGTTTTTTTTTTTTTCGAAGTTGTGAAAGTTGTTGGGGTTGATTGGGTGTGACATGAAGGAAAGTAATTGGTTTAAGGTGTAGGGAAAGTAACTTACAAATTAATATAAGAGGAGAAAGTCATTTTTTTCTTTAAGTGTGAAAGTTAAGAATGAAAAGGTGTAAGAGAGAGGTAAAAGTATCTAGTCTAAAAGAGTGAAAGTAAAGGGACGGATAAGGGATGGAAGATGAAAGCAGATAGTTTAAGGTAGTGAAAGTATAGGATAATTAAGTGAAAAGAGGGAAAATAAGTGACTTCAGATGATGCGAGAGTAAGGTAGATATGCGTGAGAAAGGTAAAAACTTAGTATTAAATATGAAAGGATAAACCGTGTCATAGAAAGGGGACGAGAGAGAGAGAGAGAGAGAGAGAGAGAGAGACAAAAGGACGAACAGAGAAAGAGAATGATGAAAGTAGAAGAGATGAAAGAAGTAGATAACAAAGAGCATAGACAGAGGGAGAGAGATAATGAGAGAGGAAGGGGAAGAGACAAAAAATGGAGAGGGAACTTCGGTTTCAATGAGATAGGCGACATTGTACTAAAAGGAACAGAGAGTATTGTGGAAGAGGAGAGAGGAGAAAGTGGTGGGAAAAAACAAGACAACAAAAGGGAAATAAGTTATAGGATTAGAAAATAAATTGCGTGGGAAGGAAATTACTTATATGATTGTGAAATATATTGTATGGTTATGGAAGGAGTTGTATGATTGTGAAATATATTGTATGGTTATGGAAGGAGTTGTATGATTGTGAAATATATTGTATGGTTATGGAAGGAGTTATATGATTGTGAAATATATTGTATGGTGATGGAAGGAGTTGTATGAGTGTGAAATATATTGTATGGTGATGGAAGGAGTTGTATGAGTGTGAAATATATTGTATGGTTATGGAAGGAGTTGTATGATTGTGAAATATATTGTATGGTTATGGAAGGAGTTGTATGAGTGTGAAATATATTGTTTGGTTATGGAAGGAGTTGTATGATTGTGAAATATATTGTATGGTGATGGAAGGAGTTGTATGAGTGTGAAATATATTGTATGGTTATGGAAGGAGTTGTATGAATGTGAAATATATTGTATGGTTATGGAAGGAGTTGTATGAGTGTGAAATATATTGTTTGGTTATGGAAGGAGTTGTATGAGTGTGAAATATATTGTATGGTTATGGAAGGAGTTGTATGAGTGTGAAATATATTGTATGGTTATGGAAGGAGTTGTATGAGTGTGAAATATATTGTATGGTTATGGAAGGAGTTATATGATTGTGAAATATATTGTATGGTTATGGAAGGAGTTATATGATTGTGAAATATATTGTATGGTTATGGAAAGTGTTGTTTAATTGGGAAATGAGTTGTATAATTACGAATTAGGCTGCGTAACTAGTAACTATACTTTTAACTTGGAAATAGGCTATACAAATGAGAAATAGACTGCGTAATTGGGAATCGACTTTTTAATATTGAAAAGTGAATATTTTAGTAAGTGGCACTGTATATATATATATGTATAAATTCGTTTGCATTTTTACCCTACCATCATCACTTCCACCATTACACTATGCGTACTATATATTAATGGTAAATATATGGGGACAATATATCATCTTTCTCCCTCTGTTCCCGCTGTACAGTAGTAAGTCACGAGCCTCCATACACTCTGTCCATCGCTGGGAAATATCACGAGCAATCTCACCTGATAAAGTTGTGAGCTAATCGGGTTGTCTGCCATTTGTTGGAGATTATTGGAACGTAAAAAGTTTTAATGAGAGTTTCACTGTACGGCCGACTCCCCTCACTTCCCTCATTTATCTCCCCTCACTTCCCTCATTTATCTCCCCTCACTTCCCTCATTTATCTCCCCTCATTTATCTCCCCTCACTTCCCTCATTTATCTCCCCTCACTTCCCTCATTTATTTCCCCTCACTTCCCTCATTTATCTCCCCTCACTTCCTCATTATCTCCCCCCTCACGTGCCTCATTTATTTCCCCCTCCCACTTCCCTCATTTATCTCCCCCACTTCCCTCATTTATCTCCCCTCCACTTCCCCTCCTTTATCTCCCCTCACTTCCCTCATTTATCTCCCCTTTGTTCCTCATTTGTCTCCCTCTCCCACTTCCCTCATTTATCTCCCCTCACTTCCCTCATTTATCTCCCCTCACTTCTCTCAACAGTTCCCCATTCATTTCCCTTAGTAGTTGACGCTTACTTCCCTCACTTGTCTCTGGTAACTTCCCTCTTTAGTTTCCCCTCTCTTCCCTCACTAGAGTCCCCTTACTCCCTCTACTAGTGATTTTAGCGTCTTTCTCCTTAACCCCAGTGCTTTTCCCTTTTGACTTCATCTTCTTTCCCCTCTCGTCAATTAAAGAGTAAATTCTGACATCTGCTCTCTCTCTCTCTCTCTCTCTCTCTCTCTCTCTCTCTCTCTCTCTCTCTCTCTCTCTCTCTCTCTCTCTCTCTCTCTCTCTCTCTCTCTCTCTCTCTCTCTCTCTCTATCTCTCTCTCTCTCTCTCTCTCTCTCTCTCTCTATCTATCTCTATCTCTCTCTCTCCTCTCTCTCTCTCTCTCTCTCTCTCTCCTCTCCCTCTCTCTCCCTATCTATCTATCTCTCTCTCTCTCTCTCTCTCTCTCTCACACACAAAGAAAGACAAATTGGTAACCTCCTCCATAATATGCCTCTATTTCCTCTGCCTATTGGGGTCGATAATTAAACTTTTATCCTCCTTCCTCTCCCCTTCTTCCTTCTTCTCCTCCTCCTTCTTCCCATTCTTCTATTCCACCTTCTCCTCATCCTGATCCAATTTGCCCCCCGCTTCAATCTCACCTCTTTATTCAAGTCTTCCTCTTCATCTTCCACATCTTCCTCTTCCACATCTTCCTTCTTTCTTTCCCTGATTCTTTTTTGCCTTTACTTTTCCCACCTCTCCTAGTCTTGCACATTTACGTTTCCTCTTTTCTTCTTCTCTTCCTCCTACTCCTTTTTATTATACATTATTTTAAATTCTTCTTTTCATTTTAATTTTCCTCCTTCTCTATCTCTATTGTCTTTATCATTCTTCTCCATTTCTCATCTTTTAATTCTCAGTCTTTTCTTTTTATTTTCCTTCTTATCCCCTTTCTCTTCCGTCTATCACCTTCATCTTCTTACTCCTCCTCCTCCTACTCCTATAAATCATTACAGTTTCAGTTCGTCTTATTTTGTGAAATGGTTACGTTTTCGTAATAAATTATAGGGGTTAAATTATCGTACTTTAGGGGATAAATTATTGCACTTAGAGGATAAATTATTGTATTTAAGAGGATAAATTATTGTACTTAAGGGGTTAAATTATCGCACTTAAGGGGATAAATTATCGTACTTAGGGGGATAAATTATTGTACTTAAGAGGATAAATTATCGTCGTACTTAAGCGGTTAAGTTATTGTATAGAAGGGGTTAATTCATCGTATTTTAGGGATCAAGGCATCAGTCTAAAAAAAAAGAAGTGAGATTAGTGCTCTTATGGTTCGACAAGGCGTCTCCTTCTCTCCTTTACGACATTCAGATATCCTGGCATTATTGGACCTTCCTAATGGGTGTTTCCTCCATCAATATCTGCCTCTTTTTTCTCACCTTAATAGTGTGTGTGTGTGTGTGTGTGTGTGTGTAGGAGAGTTTGGTATTGAACACACATTAATAAAACACGGTGCGCACACAGACTGAGGTGCACCAGGAAAGTCACTTTTCTTAACTGAGAAAACTTTGACCATTTCCGATATAAAACGACCGAATTGACTCTAACCTCTCAAGGGGTAAATATTTTTGGTCAGAGTTTTTGTTTTTGTTTTTATAATTATCACAATACCGATGGGGAACATTTAATTTCCTAACTCACGGGATACAAAAAAAAGAGAAAAATCAGCTGGTATTTATTAGATAACTTTATAAAGCGAGATATTAAACTTTCTTACTCAGGGGATACAAGAAGAAAAAAAATAGTTGTTGTTTAGCATTAAATAACTCTTTAGTTGCCCAACTTTGTGGTTATTAATTGCTGGAGTATGAAGCTTGTAAAAAAAGACTAATCATACGAAAGCCTTTTTGGGGAATTAAAGAGCTTGTTTACCCAAAGCTATTCAAAAAAATTAAGATAAACTCTTACTTTATCTTTACCAAATGACGTAATATTTGCAACAACTTAAGGTCAAAGACGTTTTGGTGTGTGTGTTTTTTTTTCCAACAGGATTTGATGAAAGGAAAAAAATGAAGGAAAAATATGTTTGATTCTGAGAGACGAGTATGGCACCATCATTTAATACGTATATGACCATATCAACAGTTTTTGTAATCTCACTGATAGAATATTCCGTCAAGTAAAACCTTTTGGGGGAATTGATATTGACACACGCATTTCAGATCAGATGGAAATGTTAGTAGGTGGAAGGATAAGTAGAGGAATACAAGGATTAGAGTAGAACATGTGATTAAAGGGATATGAAAGAGGTGGGGGGGGGGAGAAGGAAGGAAGGAAGAACTACAGAACCGCAAACCGTGTAGAAGAAGAAGAGGTAAAGGAAGATAAGGAATTAGCTTAACCCAAAGTAATTAAAAAAACATACACGCTAAATGTAATTACACCTAACTAATTAACTTTCTTTCCTGATGTTGTTTGATAATTACCCTGCACCACACGAGGCAGCAACTAACACCCTGCCCCCCCTTCCCCTTCCCCCCTCCAATAATAGTGAATAGATAAATAAATAAAGTAATATACGCATTTCTTAATTTTTTCTATAAATCGTCAATGTCTTGGAAGATATTTGTTGTGAGGGGATTTAAAATTAATATTCAGGTGCTTAATGATCCTGACAGGTGTTGCTCTTGAATAAAAATGAATATCAATCAGGAATAGATATGTAAACATCTAGTCATAATGGACAGAGGTAGTGTATTAGGCAGGTATCGTTAACTACTTACCAGAGACTACAATTAAAGTTTCACCAACGTGTGCCATATTAAACGTTCATCTTATTGTTATTTATTTTTTAAAGTAACTCATTTTCGAATGGTTAGTATAATTACATGAAAACTAATATCACTGAAAACTGGGTGATGTTTAACTGCTGAAGATCCGTGGTGCAAATTTTGTTAAGAATTCTCGTTTATTTTGTATTATTGTTCGCTGGACGCTCCCGGGAACGAGTGCGTTTTTACATACCGATGCAGGTAAACATGTACTGTACACACACATATTCAAATGCAAAGAGAAAAAACAAATAACACATAAATGAAACCATGTGTAATTTTGCTAACCAAACATGCACAACAAGGAACATGCATATAAACAAACACACAGCCTCCTATTCCCATATACTGTAGGCATATATAAAACATTGTCGTTCTTTACACATATACAAACATTAAAAAAACCCACACAAACACACATACATGCGCACCTGTAAGCAATTTCACCTGAACACAAACAGATGACCCTCATAACCTCTAGTATGGACGCATATATGTACAGTACTCACACACACACACACACGAGAGAGAGAGAGAGAGAGAGAGAGAGAGAGAGAGAGAGAGAGAGAGAGAGAGAGAGAGAGAGACCCGACAGTTCCCTAATACATTCTCAGATATGAGTTAATTGTGTGACGGGACTCCTCGTAGTTACCCACTAATATATAATAGGGAAGGGATAGCCAATTACCTACTCATCCCCGCCCACAATGGTGTATTATATGCTCTCTGAGTGGCCTTATCCCCCTACCTTGCGGTTGGTCTCTTGAACTCTCCTTTCTCGTTATGTCTTTCTGATCTTGATAACTAAATTTTATCCCCTTGGTTTTCTATTATTTCTTTGTTAATTTCTTTAGTGTTTTTTATTCTTAACTTCCTTTATTCATTCAGTTTTTCCTTGGCTCTCTCCTTCCTCTCTTTATATTCTCCTTTACTTTACTTCCTCCCTTATTGCTTGCTCTAAATTATTGCCTCCTTTCTCACCCTAATTACCTCACCTGCTTGTAAAACTACCAGAGTCATTTATACTTCCGGGTTATTTTAACAGTATATTTAAAAAAAAATAATGTTTATTAATTATTTTTCTCTTATCGTTCTTTCCCATTTGTATATTAAATTTACTGGTGTGTGTGTGTGTGTGTGTGTGTGTGTGTGTGTGTGTGTGTGTGTGTGTGTGTGTGTCTACCTGTGTATATTTTCCATTCATAAATTATCCACCTGTATATTTACCTATTCATCATACACGCTGGTTTTATTATAGTAATATTGACTAATACATTTTTCACGCCTTGGTATTACATCAACACTCGAGTCAATTATCTTTAATATCCAACAAAATCATTATCTTTCATCAATGGTATCTTAACATATACTTTCACCAATGGTATCTTAACATATACTTTCACCAATGGCATCTTAATATATACTTTCACTAGTGGTATCTTAACATATACTTTCACCAATGGTATCTTAACATATACTTTTACCAATGGTATCTTAACATATACTTTCACCAATGGTATCTTAACATATACTTTCACCAATGGTATCTTAACATATACTTTCACCAATGGTATCTTAACATATACTTTCACCAATGGTATCTTAACATATACTTTCACCAATGGTATCTTAACATATACTTTCACCAATGGTATCTTAACATATACTTTCACCAATGGTATCTTAACATATACTTTCACCAATGGTATCTTAACATATACTTTCACCAATGGTATCTTAACATATACTTTCACCAATGGTATCTTAACATATACTTTCACCAATGGTATCTTAACATATACTTTCACATACTTCTTAACTTATCTTGTGTGTCTTTTAAAACTTTCTACTGCAGGTTTATCTGGCTAAGCGTATGAATATTTCACGCTGGATTAAGACTTTAAAACGAGGCTAAACGCATGTGGGTGTTTTTTTTATGTCGTGTTTTTATTTGAATGTATACAAGGAAGAGATTTTTCATGAGGCTGTAATCGTTTTATTTTTAATTTCATTTTCTTTTTTGTGTTGAGAGAGAGAGAGAGAGAGAGAGAGAGAAAAAAAAAATTAAAACCTTAACGATGAGATACAAACCTAGCCTAACCTAACCCTACCGACCCAACCTAACCGAACCTAACCTAACACTGTTGATAACTACAGTAAGTCAAATCTCGTGTGTGCTGTAAAAGAAAAACTCCCTCAAATGTACAAGAATTATCAGTTCAGCACCCTATCGACCCAGAGGCTGTTGGGGTAATAAGTCTACGGTCTTTGCTACCCACGTTTCATTTACTTATCCGTTTTTCTTTATATTGAGTGTAATTGGGTTATTATTATTATTATTATTATTATTATTATTATTATTATTATTATTATTATTATTATTATTATTATTGTTTTTATTATTATTATTATTATTATTATTATTATTATTATTATTATTATTATTATTATTATTATTATTATTGCTCTAGTTATCGATGTAATAATTGTACCTTTATCTTATTATATATTTTATTTATGATAGAGCAGTCATAAAAGCCACTGGTAAAATAAGTAATTTTTTTGTGAAAGATCAAAGATTCGTGATTAAAATACACAATTGAAAAAGTTGTGGTTCAAAATGGTATTGGTAAAAAAAAGCCATCGGTAAGAAATAACACTGAACAAAACTTAGAACTGCCAGAAAAAAATCACTGTTATAAAGAATTTAATTACGTATTACAAAGATAAAAATAATTGTTTACGTAAAGCGAGGTTAGTTACACGAATAACACTGCGCAAGTAGAGTATTTACGAGTTTAGTTATGTTCAGTTATGTTCAGGTCAGTCAGTCAGTTCAAGTCATTTACACACTTTACCAACACAACAACCTACTCTATATCGCCATGAATCACTGACCATCGTGTGAAAAAAAGATGCTTAAAAAAAATCCACAATTCTGCACCCGGAATTAGAACATCGGGGAGGAGGTAATCACTCAATGTGTGGGTGAGACATTAAGCCCCCCTCTCCTTCCCCCTCTCCTCTACCCCCCTCCCCCGTCCGTCTAGTATGTATCCCTACCTTAATTTGGGTGAAAATTACGGCCACAATCCCAAGGAAATCACCCTTGTGTTCCCGTGACAGAAAGTCGATAGTTGACTTAGCTTCATGGAAGCAACAGGCAGAATCTAATTTCGTAAATTGTTGTAAAGCTCAGAGGAAGAGATCGTCGACGCGTTTAGGTAAGACCCCAAACATGTAGACACACACACACACACACACACACACACACACACACACACACACACACACACACACACACACACACACACACACACACACACACACACACACACACACACACACACACACACACACACACACACACACACACACACACACACACACACACACTTAGACTACGAGCCTAATGTGTCTCCCGTCATCTTCCTCTCCTCGTTGTCTCTCTCACTCCTACAAAGAATAAAAAGATCAAAGGCTTTGTCCTCTGTCTCCTCTCCCCCCTTACTGGCCCAGCTGTGTAGAATTTAGCGAGGTTACTGTGGGGCGTGGTGTGAGGGTGGTGATAGAGTATTACGAGTGGTGTTAGAGGAGTAAGAGGATGGTGATAGGGCTTACAAGTGGTGTTAGAGGAGTAAGAGGATGGTGATAGGGCTTACAAGTGGTGTTAGAGGAGTAAGAGGATGGTGATAGGGCTTACGAGTGGTGTTAGAGGAGTAAGAGGATGGTGATAGGGCTTACAAGTGGTGTTAGAGGAGTAAGAGGATGGTGATAGGGCTTACAAGTGGTGTTAGAGGAGTAAGAGGATGGTGATAGGGCTTACAAGTGGTGTTAGAGGAGTAAGAGGATGGTGATAGGGCTTACGAGTGGTGTTAGAGGAGTAAGAGGATGGTGATAGGGCTTACAAGTGGTGTTAGAGGAGTAAGAGGATGGTGATAGGGGCTTACAAGTGGTGTTAGAGGAGTAAGAGGATGGTGAAGCTATAAGTGGTGTTAGAGGAGCAAGAGGATGGTGACAAGTGGTGTTAGAGGAGTAAGAGGATGGTGATAGGGCTTACAAGTGGTGTTAGAGGAGTAAGAGGATGGTGATAGGGCTTACAAGGGAAGTTAGAGGAGTAAGAGGATGGTGATAGGGTATTACAAGGGTGTTAGAGGAGTAAGAGGATGGTGATAGGGCTTACGAGGGAAAGTTAGAGGAGTAAGAGGATGGTGATAGAGCTTACAAGTGGTGTTAGAGGAGTAAGAGGATGGTGATAGGTATTACGAGTGGTGTTAGAGGAGTAAGAGGATGGTGATAGAGCTTACAAGTGGTGTTAGAGGAGTAAGAGGATGGTGATAGGGCTTACAAGTGGTGTTAGAGGAGTAAGAGGATGGTGATAGGACTTACAAGTGGTGTTAGAGGAGTAAGAGGATGGTGATAGGGCTTACAAGTGGTGTTAGAGGAGTAAGAGGATGGTGATAGGGCTTACAAGTGGTGTTAGAGGAGTAAGAGGATGGTGATAGGGCTTACAAGTGGTGTTAGAGGAGTAAGAGGATGGTGATAGGGCTTACGAGTGGTGTTAGAGGAGTAAGAGGATGGTGATAGGGCTTACAAGTGGTGTTAGAGGAGTAAGAGGATGGTGATAGGACTTACAAGTGGTGTTAGTGTAGTATATTGATGGTGGTAGAACATTAAGAGTGATGTTAGTGCATTGTGCAGATGGTGATAAATAAATGTTAGTAAAGGGCTCTATATGGTATAAGCGTGGTGTTAGATCGTCAGGAAGGCCTTGAGGTAGAATATTGCTTTTATAAGAGCGCTAGAGAGACAGAAATACGTCTATCAACTTGGTGTTAAACTATCACCATTAAACAGTATCATACTTGGTGTTAAAGTGTCAACATGACGTGTAAATACTGTCAGCTTGGTGTTAAACTATCAGCATGGCATGTATACAATATTAATTTGGTGTTAACATCTAATTAAGACGTCTAAATGTTATCAGCTTAATGTTTAAAGTGTCAGGACATTGTCTAAATAATATCACTTCTGGTGTTAGACTGTCAGCACCACCTCTAGGGGTATTCCAACTGCGTGAGTCATGATCAGAATTCAACAAGATACTGTTTGTTTTCCCGCACTTGTGTTTAATCTTCAATTTCTTAAGTCAACTGAGGGGGTCGAGTGAAGCGTGCGATCGTTATAGAATAAATGTGAGAAAAAGGGAAGAATTTATTCACTTAAATGATATCCTTACAGGTAGTATTATACCAAGTGAGAGTCTCTTCTGAAATTGCTATAAATCGTCGTGGAATTATTGTCGATTATTATAGTACTGGAGAGAGAGAATCTAAAATAAATAGAGAAAAGGGTATAGATAAAATAAACAGATAGACAGCTATTCACAAAGATAGAGATATATAAACAAAGTAAGAGAGAGAGAGAGAGAGAGAGAGAGAGAGAGAGTATAATAAAGAAAGGGAATAAGATAGAGAGAAAGATAAAGAAACAGTATAAGAACAAAAAATACAGAGAGACGGAGAGACAGAAACCATAACCTGTCCAAAAATATTTCTATCTTTACGTAACTTTTCTATATTTTCCACCCCGTTTGAGGGTCAGAATCCAGAACAAAAAATAATAACTCGGTTACCATTAGTGGAAGGAACTGATAATGGTTTCTGGGTCACGTAATTTCTTAATGGTCCGAAGATTGGTTTTGTGGCGCTAAGAAAAACGATTATGAGAAGACAAAAAAAATAAACGTTTTGAGGACAGGGGATAAAGTATTACTAATAAAAACGTTGATAGAGGAGAAATATTACCTAAAAACGTTGATAGAGGAGGAACATTACTTAAAAACGTTGATGGATGAGAAATATTAGAGGAGAAATATTACTTAAAAACGTTGATAGAGGAGGAACATTACTTAAAAACGTTGATGGATGAGAAATATTAGAGGAGAAATATTACTTAAAAACGTTGATAGAGGAGAAATATTACCTAAAAACGTTGATAGAGGAGGAACATTACTTAAAAACGTTGATGGATGAGAAATATTAGAGGAGAAATATTACTTAAAAACGTTGATAGAGGAGGGATATTACTTAAAAAAGTTAGAGTAGGGCAGGAATATTACTTATAAAAGTAGCTAGAAGATATCTATTACTTAAATAAAGTGCAAGGGACTTAAATAACTGTAGAGAGAGAGAGTCCAGGTTAGGTCATAAGATGAGTTATAATATTCATAGAATAAGTAATATCACGTTAAGTCAGGTGGGTTTGAACACTCCTATTCCCTCTTCCCACTCCTCTCCCCTTTTATCAGTCTTCTCCTGTCCTCTCACTCCTCTCCCGTCCTCCCACTCGTCTCCCCTTCTCTCACTCCTCTTCTTGTTCTCCCCCTTCTTCTTCTCCTTCTCCCCTCTCCTTCATTTTCTCTCCCCACTCTTCTTCTGTCTTATCTTTTTTACTATTTACTATTTTCCTCTCCTTACCCCCTCCCCCTCCCCTCCATCCACTACCTCACTCTTTCTCTCTAGTCTTCTTGTCGCCTTTCTTCCTCCTTCACCTTTTTCTCTGTCTCGTTCTTTTTTCTCGCTTCCCTTCTCCCATCCTCCTCTTTATTCACCTTTTTTACTCTTCTTTTCCCTTCCTCTCCTCTTCTTTTCACCTCAATCTTATCCTCCAAATTTCTCTTTCTTCTTCTGATTTTCCACTTCTCCTGCATTTCTAGTTCTTATTTACTTACCATCCCACTTCTCGTCCCCTTCGTCTTCCTTCTGTTCCTCAATCTAAACTTCACAATTCCTTCATTCCCTTCGTTTATTTTCCAATCTCGCAATTACTCTCTCTCACTTCATTTTCTTTATCATTTATTCCCCTATGTTCCTTCCTTTTTCTTTATGTGTCTATTTCATCTTCGTTTTGCTGACTTTCTCATTTTCTTTTGTCCGTTCTCTCTTGCTCTCCATTATCGCTATTGACCTCTGACTCTTGTGATCTTCTTCAGGAAATCATTTTAGTTAATTTTATTTCCTGTTTTATTCTCTCTTTCTCTCTGTCTGTCGCTTTCATTATCTTTTTTTCCCTTTCTCCCTCTCTTTATCTCAACTTCTCTCCTATTTTACCGTCTTATGTCTCTTTTTCTACGTCACTGTTCTCCATCAATCTTCTTCCCATCATTATTATTTATTTTTATTTTTTACTCTTATTTCGCTATTCTACCTTTCTCTATCGCCCTTAATCTGTCTCTACTATTTTCATCTTTCTCTTCCACTCCCCTCCTTTACTAATAGCTATCCACTCTTCCGCTTCTTTCTTTTTGTCAACATTAACCCCTTTTTTTGGTCTTCTCTCCGCTCTTCCGCCCTCCCTGTCCACCCTCAACCCTCTCTCCTTCCCTCCTCTTCACCCACTACCCTCCTCTCTACCTCCACGCTCCACTCTCACCTCCACTCTCTCCCTCTCCACTCCTAAACCCTTGCCTCCACTCTCCGCCCTCCGCCCTCTACCTTCTTCCCTCCACCTTCCACCCTCCACCTTCCACCTTCTCCTCCCTCCCTCCCCTCCATAATCCACCCTTCACTCTCCCCTCCACCCTCCACCCTCCACCCTCCACACTTCGTCCCCTTAGCATATACGACTGCAGACAAAGACATCCAAATGACTGCGGAAGTCTCATTGAAAGAGTAACTACCTGAGAAATGAACACAGGAAGAATGTAATAAATACTAAGACCAAAGAAAATAATGAGGAAATGATGCATAAGTGAAATGTAATGAGAAATGTATTAAAAATGAGAGTCCAGGCGTTTACAATATTGCATTATTATTACATTTATTAAATTGTTTTCTACATTTCTAATAATTTTGGTAATAATAATAATAATAATAACAATAATAATAATAATAATAATAATAATAATAATAATAATAATAATAATAATAATAATAATAATAATAATAATAATAATAATAATAATAGTAATAATAATGATAATCATGATAATCATACAGGCACTGAACAGCCATTAACCGACCCCTATCACGTCTGACCTTTAGCAATGTGTCCCCAAAATATTTCTATGGCTCAGACCTTTAGTTAATAAACATACCAGTGAAAACTATTTGTCAATATAGCGTGACGTGTAAGAGATGAGGCTTGTCAAAATTCATATAAAGATCCTCTAATATTATATATTGTGCCACTGGACCGATATATCACTGGACCACTATATCACTGCACTACTGGACCGCTATATCACTGTACACACTGAACCACTATATCACTGGACCACTGGACCACCATATTACTCTGCACTACATCAGCATATTTTTGTGCTACATAAGACAGTGAAGAGCAAGAATGAGCTACCATACACACACACACACATACACAGACACACACACACACACACACACACACACACACACACACACACACACACACACACACACACATATGTATAAAATTTTCCTTCCAATGTATAAAATCCAAAATAATAATAATAATAATAATAATAATAATAATAATAATAATAATAATATAAAAGACGGGCTCATATTCTATACCCTGTGGGAGGTTCCCCGTCATTCATCAGCAACAAAAACCCGGAACAGGATAATTAATGAAGTGACAGGAAGGGCACAAAGACAGAGGGGAAGGGAGACAGACGCAGTTCAGACAGGTAGGAGCTTTCATCATCAGCCTCACCGTCTTACCTTAGTCGATAATTCTGTCGATAAGTGTCGTGAATTTGGAAGTAATGATCAATGGAAGTTTCCGTCATGTGTGTGTGTGTGTGTGTGTGTGTGTGTGGGTGTGTGTGTGGTGTGTGTGTGTGTGTGTGTGTGTGTGTGTGTGTGTGTGTGTGTGTGTGTGTGTGTGTGTGTGTGTTTACTAATAATGTGATTGTCCGTCTGTCTGTCTTATCTCTTCCACTCACCTCCCTGTACCATGACCCTCAGTACGCGGTCAGCACCATCCTCTGTCCTGATATTGAGAAGGTCTGAGGTCACGTTACCTGCAGGAGAAAGAGTGAAAATTTTGCATTATCCTGGGAATAAAATATTCCTGTAATGGACTTCAATAAAACGTTTTATCTCTCTCTCTCTCTCTCTCTCTCTCTCTCTCTCTCTCTCTCTCTCTCTCTCTCTCTCTCTCTCTCTCTCTCTCTCTCTCTCTCTCTCTCTCTCTCTCTTTCTCTCTCTCTCTCTCTCTCTTCTCTCTTACATAAACATTCGCTTATACTGTATAGGTAAAATCAGATGAACATTAGGTACCCCAGTTTATTTCACCTGATACTTAAACATCATAAGGTTATCTACGGGGATTAGGTTAGGTTATGTTAGGTTAGGTTAGGTTAGGTTAGGTTATATTATGCTTGGTTAAATTATATTATGATCGATTTGGTTACCTTATTTTAGAGAGAGAGAGAGAGAGAGAGAGAGAGAGAGAGTGCGCCGTCGTCAAGTACATAACTCTGGTTAAATAAATCTAATTTTCCTGGGGATTCGAACCAAAGTACCTAAGCTTTATTGATGAGTTGGCTGAAAACGTATCATTACTGACCCACCTAAGTAAACGTTATGAGTATTATGAGGGGTAAAAGAGAAGAAGGAAACGAAGAGGAGGGGAAGAGAGAAGAGAAGTAGGAGGAGGAGGTGGAGGAGAAGAACGGAAAATAATAATTATAGGATACATATAATTCCAATAATGAACGAGAGGAGAAGTGATTGAGAGATGCCGAAAGAGTGTAAATAACTGATAAGGTTAATGAGAGAAATAGAGAGAGAGAGAGAGATGGTGAAGGAAAAATAGAGCAGAGGAGAGAATGAACGAGTGGGAAAATGAGAGGGGGAGAGGGAAATTGAAGGGAAACGATAATGAGAGAGAGAGAGAGAGACAGATAATGATGTAACTAGAAATATTATAAAAGAAAGGGAGAATTGGACGAGAGAGAGAGAGAGAGAGTGGAGTAGCCTCTAGCCTTGCAACTACTCATATGATATCGTATTGTCCACTAAGAGTCTTGCATGACACATTGTCCTCTGTTATCCTTCTGTATGATACACCATTATCCTCCTGGTGTCTCTCTGCATGGCCTACTCTCTTCCTGGTCTCCTTTTCATGATGTATTGTCCTCCTAGTGAACTGTTGTATTGTTTATTGTCCTCCGAATGACTCCCCGCATGATATAGAGTCGTAAAGCAATGTTGGTGAATACTGAAACAACGAATAGTGAAATTTGTTCCGTGTTTCTGTTTTCAAAGTCGTCTTAACACATACTCACGTTTATCCTTTAGTCTAAACCTCAATGAAAAACATACATAATTTAGGGAGGGACATATGACCTCTTGTAATCAAAGGATACCACCAGTTGCTGTTGTAATTAATGCATTTTAATTACTTTAGTTAACTGTGAGAACCGACCCTGCTTTAATGGCTAGTTACTTACTCACTGTGTCAGGTCCGGTGTTTGTGGTGGGTTGTTGGTGTTACACCGGCCACCGGGTTTATGTATACCTTTCATTAATTTAATCTCATTTTGGATTAAAGTTAGGTTAGGTTAGGTTAGGTTAACGTAGGTAACCCATGAAAATACTGGCTGAACTTAATCATAACTAAACCTTAACCTAACCTAGTTATGGTGCACCATTGTTTCCCTTTTCCTGTGTGATTTTATCAATATATATATATATATATATATATATATATATATATATATATATATATATATATATATATATATATATATATATATATATATATATATATATATATATATATATATATATTTCCTACGCTAGCTGGGGCGTAAAAAATGTTGGTGAAAACAATAAATCTTGGCGGGAATTAGTAGCTGTCGGCAGTAGATGGCACCTGAACCAATAGTATTTTTTACTGTTGCTCTGAGTTTTACGACACGAGTTAGGGGGAAATGTACTGTATACATTTGTTCTGTATACAATAAAAGAGTTTGAAGATATATTTAACATAAATAGGTAATTAACAAATGTAGGTAAATTAGCTTAACTGAACCCTCACTTTGCATAACATCATATCAAAAAACTTCGTTGAACCTAATCTAACCTAACGTAACCTAATCGAATTAATCTACACTAACTTAACCTATCCACCTATCCTAGTCTGAGTCACCAAACTAAACCAAATATACAGGATGATTCACAAAGATGAACATTAAATTACAGGGTGTATTCTTGGGACAGTTCTCAGCTATAGTGTTGATATGAGAAAATGTTGGAATCCACATACTTTCGTAACTACAACACTTGAAAGATGTTTAGGTAATGGTAGTGAGATTTTAGTGATACAGCCGTAGAATTTTGAAAAACTCTACACAACATGAGAGAGAGAGAGAGAGAGAGAGAGAGAGAGAGAGAGAATTTTCAACCCTTGCTCTAATAACGCAACTGTATCACATTGTGTAAAGTAACATACATATAATTACACAAAAAATCTACAATGAATCTTGTCAGTCTCTAGTTATACTGTACACTCCAGGTAGCATCTCCTTTAATACTTTGGCCCAAGAGAGATATACTGAACTAGATCCAGATGTCATTATAAGGTTAAAGGGCGAATAGGAACACCATAGGATTGTGCTTCTCCGTTCCTGGGGTATTGTGTTCATCCCTAATGCATGATATTTTAAGGAATTGTTATGGTGACAGTCTACAAGCTTATCGTTATTTGTTCTAAAGTTGTATTGAGGACAAACTTTATTATTTCAAGGTTATACAGTTAGTTAGATAGACGTCATTGAATATTCTAATGCGCCACCGTCGACGTAGGTAACTAGATTTCAGGATAAACCTCAATTTCATTTATTTAAACGTCACATTATGTACGGGTTACGTCATCTGCCCCCCCAAAAAAATAATGAAAATCTGTCATTTTAACGCCAATTAAAGTTATAAGTAGTTCTCTAGTAACCAAGGCAACATCCTCCTCTACATATTAAGCTCAGGTCTGTCTATCGAGATGCTTAATCGTTGAGGATAATGCCGCTAACCTTCAACTAAGCCGATCAAATTGCATTATCAAGTTTGGTGAAGGAACGTAAAGCCTCCGATCCTTCTCACACACCGTAATGATCCCGTGGATTTATGACGGTGTGATAATGTATTATAATTACTAATGCCTTACATTATATATTCATACAAGTCATAGTTTGTAATAAGTTACTCCGTCAGAACATCCATAATGAGGTTGTATTATGTATGATCTTGTATGTAAGTTTCAGGTGTATGATCGTATTACGCGGAGTTGAAGATTTCCGATATGTGTCAGAATATACTGTACCTTATGGAGAGGCTTAAAATAATCTTCGGTTAACTCTGTTGTGTGTTTTACATTTTTAACGCAACTGGTCAACCGAAATAGAAGGAACGAGAGAAAGTGAAAAGATAAATAATTCAATTCATAACAATAATAATAAAATAATAATACAAATTATAATAATAACACAACAACAAAGAATGACAACTGTTTTTACTAATGTATGTCGGCAACAAGAACTAAAGACACATGCCAATAAACGAAAACCATAATAACACCAATATCACAAAGGAAATAAATTATACTATAGTAACAGGTATGAAATAGTAAAAAAATAATTAAACGTTAATAAGAAAACAAAATAAGAATATAACCAATTACATTATCATAAAAAATGGTAATTATTCCAAGAAATTTAAGATAGTGAAAAATCATGTTTTTCACGTTAACAGGAATTTATGGTGTTGAGAGAGTTGGCGGTGACTGGCCAAGATGGGTGCAATTCTGCCGAGATGTATTGTGTAATTTAGTGTAGCAGCACCTCCGCCCTCCTTCACACCTGCTAACACTACCTTTAATTTACCAGATAAACTCTTTAAACTGTAGGATACCTGCTGATAGATGACGACACACACACACACACACACACACACACACACACACACACACACACACACACACACTGTACGTAGGTTAACCACATCTTATAGTTATGTGAAATTACCTAGGTTCAATAATTTTCCACCTCCTTACTGTTAAAAGTCCTTCATCCTAATATATTCACCACATTTGCTGTTACTGAGGCAAGTTACTTAAGCCCTTGTATATCATATATATAAATTCTTTTTTTAGTTTTAACCTCTGTTGTACTTCCATATACATTATAATTTGACATCCTACAATTACATACACGACCAATTATCACATACTGAATATACATTATGAATACTACTACAATTATATACGTAAACATATAAGTAAAGAGAGAGATAAAAAACATGAATGAAACAAAATTACACAATGTTTCCTCACATACCCACACCTATGTACCTACTACAGGTACTAATTACGTGCCACACACATGTACAGTCCCCTTCACTAGTGCGTTTACAGGGGCTCGGTCATATAAACATTCCACAAATCATTACATTGAGATATTTGTTTTAATATTGTTTTATTTGATTTCATAGTGTGTTTGCTATTGCGAGTTTCCTTCTGTCGAATGTAAACAAACACAGGGCTGCCACACTGCACAAACCCTGACGAACCCCTGTAAACGCACTAGTGAAGGGGACTGTACATATCTATAAGCTCGCGTAATAAGATCATTTTCAGTATATCCTCAGACTATGAGACTTAATCTATTAACGGTGGCGGTGAGGCCTTATATTAGCTGCGGAGGCTTTCTGTGGTGAGTTAACATCTTGACTGTGAGGAGAGGAGAGGAGAGGAGAGGAGAGGAGAGGAGAGGAAAATGAAACGAGTCACTTTGTGTGTGTGTGTGTGTGTGTGTGTGTGTGTGTGTGTGTGTGTGTGTGTAAGTATCATATTCCTGAGCAAAGAAAAGAACAGATAAAATAGACAGACCGACAGGCAGAGACAAGAGAGAGACGAGAATGGAAATAGGGAAGAGAGAGACAGAAATGAGAGAGATAATTCTGCTACATACAACAGTAAAACAAGTGACAAATATTAGAACTAAAGGAGGCCACACACACACACACACACACACACACACACACACACACACACACACACACACACACACACACACACACACACACACACACACACACACACACACACACACACGAGGAGAATAAACACTGACACACGAGGCACCCGGCCTAAACACCGCCACAATGCCTACTCACCGCGCCTCTTCTCCCAGGTACAAAAGCAGCGATACGCACTAAGTAATTCCCCATTTACATTCAAGAGAAATTCTCCACAATGTGCGGCTGTAATCTAGAGTTTCACAGGAAGTCCACAGTGCGACCACCACCTATCCCCCCCCCCCCCCCCTACATGGCTAGCACCGAGTTAGTGAGATTTCTTTATTATCATCTGAGGTCCTAAGTGTACCCTAACTCCCAAATTAATTTAATGAGGATTTTACTTTTCTTTTTATTTAGTTCCTTCTTAGGGAGGATGAAAGTGAGACAAATGTTCAATTCAGGTCGCAGCAAAGGTAGGTAGGTAGTAGGTAGGTAGGTGGGTAGGTAGGTAGGTAGGTAGGTAGGTAGGTGGGGTAGGTAGGTAGGTGGGTAGGTAGGTAGGTGGAACTATAGGTAAGTAGGTAGGTACTGTAGGAAGGTTGGAGGAGTGTTTCACTTCAGGTGTTTCTTCTACAAACTTTAATTTTTTCAGAGATCTTTATTTGTTTTTATTTCTGTCAATATTTTTTTTAGACTGACGCATTATTATTTATATTTGTTTTCCTTAATCCTCGTCCTGTGTGGCAGTGGTCAATATGATAGAAGTTCCAGTACACTACAAGTATATACTCTTCATGACCCGGTTATAAAGTCAATTAGAACCGCTTTGATTACCCTGTGTAAACAAGTCAATTGCTCTCAACCACCGCTACAACAAAGGTAACGACGCGGAATATGAGTGTGTGTGGACTTCTTCCTCGCCGCCTTTTTGTCGTAGTTCAAGTAGGTTTACCATTATGTTACCAGGTACGGGGAGAGGAGGTATCTTACAAGCTTCTTAGAATCCATCGTAGGTTACGTGATGTCCGAGATACGATAACAAAAAATAAATAACATATATTTGAGACTTCATCTTTGTGTTATAGCTTTAAGCAAGGCAATAAAGGCAAGGGTTTCATTAATTAATGGAACGGGAAAAATTTTTTGAACCCTTGACAGTCGTATATCACACACAAACACACACACACACACACACACACACACACACACACGGCTTAATTAACAAGGACTTTGGTACTAAAGAACAGGGGAGGACGGGAAGTGATGGGGGGTCAGAAAGTATTAGCAGGCTCTGTGTTTATAAGGAGGCAAGTGTAAGTGCATACAAGATCCATCAAAGACACTCATCAAGAGAGTCGTGTATACTGGATAAAACTCATGGACTTAAGGAGACGATTAACTGACGGAGAAGATGAAAGTGGGTGTAACAAGTGTCTTCGGTAAGGAATTTTGGAGGCACTCAGACACTAATTACAACAGCGAGATGAGTGTATAAGCTGAAGGTTGTGTGATGTAGTGATGATGACATTGTAGGAAATCAGCTCAAGAAAGGAGTTGAAGGGAAGTCACCAGGTTGAGTAACAGATGTAATAACACAGCTTTCCAGAACAAATGTGATAAATAAACGTATATTCCAGGGAGGTAAAACTGGATGAAATTCAATGTAAAACAAACAAAAATAAACCTAAGTATATTTTATTGTTACTGACCCCTGACCTTTGATCTTGACAAGTGAATTCAATATTCTGTTTTCCTCTAGATATTAATTCATTACACTTGATTATGAAATATTTTGCCAATATGGTTTTTCATGTGTTTTTACTGAACTGTTGTCCTGAAGATGTCTGTAGGAAATTAAGGAATTAAAGCAGTGAGACCACAACGATCGGGAGAGCTGATCAAAGACACGAGTAAAACATAAGGTTAGGGTGTGTATTAGTTAGTGATGGTGTGAGGGGAGAAGGACCAGCGGCGTGAAGCTAGACGATACGTGTGTTAAGATTCCTTTGATGTTGAGGTGGTGGAGGGGAGTTGTAGGCACATGTTGGGGTGGGTGGTGGTGGTGGTGGTGAAGGAGGAGTTGTCGGTACATGTTGGGGTGAGGTGGTGGTGGTGGTGAAGGAGGGAGTTGTTGGCACATGTTGGGGGGTGATGGTGGTGTGGTGGTGAAGGAGGGAGTTGTTTGCACATGGGGGTGATGGTGGTGGTGGTGGTGGAGGGGAGTTGTCGGCACATGTTGGGGGTGATGGTGGTGGTGGTGAAGGAGGGGAGTTGTAGGCATGTAGGGGTGATGGTGGTGGTGGTGGTGAAGGAGGAGTTGTCGGTACATGTTGGGGGGTGATGGTGGTGGTGGTGGTGAAGGAGGGAGTTGTCGGCACATGTTGGGGTGATGGTGGTGGTGGTGAAGGAGGAGCTGGTCGGCATGTAGGGGTGATGGTGGTGGTGGTGGTGGAGGGAGTTGTAGGCACATGTTGGGGTGATGGTGGTGGTGGTGGTGAAGGAGGGAGTTGTCGGTACATGTTGGGGGTGGATGGTGGTGGTGGTGAAGGAGGGAGTTGCTAATGTATGTGTAGATGGTGGTGTGGTGAGGAGTTGAAGGATAAGGAAGAGGGGGTGATGGTGGTGGTGGTGTTGAAGGAGGAGTTGTCGGTACATGTTGGGGTGATGGTGGTGGTGGTGGTGGTGGTGGTGGTGAAGGAGGGAGTTGTAGGTACATTCTGGAGGAGATGGGGGTGATGGTGGTGGAGAGCCGTCGTCGAAACACTCTATGAGGTAGTGGTGGTGAGGATGGTGGTGATGGAGAAGAGTCGTCAACACATTCTGGAGGAGATAGGTGATGGTGGTGGAGAGGACACACTGTGATGGACATTCAATTTAGCACTAACACGAGTCGTTTCTTGGTCCGTCTCTGGCAGATGATAGTGATGGTCGCCACATTGGTTCTTGTCTTCGGTTTTTTAAAGATCATTTCAGACAGCCATATCTCAGAAACACCAAGAAATTCCGACAACTGATTTTCGGTAAATATTCCTTGTATCAGTACCAAGGTCACAGGAATATATTAGTAACCTCAGTAATATTTAAAAGCTCAGGAGTCATTTGTTTGCATGGTTGAGAAATTTAAATTGTGTAGAATACGAGAAATAATGTTAGTTGATGAAATGTTTTTTTTGGGTCATATCTTTATTTATATTTGTATTTATTTCTTTGTCTATTTTACTCTATTGTGTATCCATGTACCATCTATTCGCCTGTCTGTAACTGCGTCATCTTACAATCTTTCCACCAATCAATTAATATATCACTTTATTTATTTGTCTCACCATCTCTTCATCCCCCTTTCTTCCTATCTCTTCCCCCACTTTCTTTCTTCCTCCTCTTCTATCTTCCCTCATCATCTCTCCCTCTCTCTCCTGCCCTCCCCTGCACCTCGTATAGTAAGCCCGTCAACTGAGTCGCCGACAAAACAATTCCACCTTACAGCGAAGATGGAATTTGGCATTTGTGTGTGTGTGTGTGTGTGTGTGTGTGTGTGTGTGTGTGTGTGTGTGTGTGTGTGTGTGTGTGTGTGTGTGTGTGTGTGTGTGTGTATTTCATGACGCTGTATATAATTATGTAATACAGAAAGTTAACTCCTAAAGACCAGTATAGTTTTAGATATAATAATAACGGTAAATTAACGTTGTATTTCAGGTCGAGACGTAGAGGATTTATCTAAGAGTTAAAACAAAAAATCTGAGTTTAATCAAAAGTATATATATCAATACACATTATTTACAACATTATCCTCTATATTACAAAATCAGAATGACACTTAAGAGGAAAATAAATACTCTGTACATATACGGGAAAATTCATAATGAAAAGATGTTATTATATAGTTCAGGTACAGAAATTCCTCGCTGTAGCAGTATCATAAATATTTTCCTCTAAAGTAGATATAAATTAGTAATGTATATATATAAATGATTCCACTTAATTATATATACACATAGTAGTGGTGACAGTACTGAGTATTACCTTACATGAATTAGTTTTAATTTAAACAATTAGTATGAATATAAATGCCCCACTTTATATGGCTAACATCATTTAGGTGAATTAATGAAATGGTTTAGCTTTTGGGTAATTAATGCTTGACACTGTTATATTTATGTTTGTGTGTGTGTGTGTGTGTGTGTGTGTGTTTTGTTGTGTGTGTGTGTGTGTGTGTGTGTGTGTGTGTGTGTGTGTGTGTGTGTGTGTGTGTGTGTGTGTGTTTGTTTGTGTGTGTGTGTGTGTGTGTGTGTGTGTGTGTGTGTGTGTGTGTGTGTGTGTGTGTGTGTGTGTGTGTGTGTGTGTGTGTGTGTGTGTGTGTGTAAAGTCATAGGTAATTCATTTATTTATTTTGGAGAAAAAAAAAAAAAAAAAAACAACAGAGAGAGAGAGAGAGAGAGAGAGAGAGAGAGAGAGAGAGAGAGAGAGAGATCTTAACCCTGAATGTCGACTTAACACAATCTGTAGTCAGCCTCAGTGTTCCTGACACCTTCTCTCACCCCTCCATTGTTTTCTCCTCCCCCTCTCACCTTTATTTCATTAATCTCTCTGTATCTCCTTTATTCTTCTACTACAAAGGGATTATTCTACCTTTCATCTTTCTCCTTCCTTCTCAACCTCCCATTTCTTGTCTTTAACTCCCCCTGGCCTTCTTATCACATTTTTCTACCTCTCAATCGTTCACCTCTCACTAAGTCAATGTCTTTCGTCCTCTTCTCATTTATTCATTTATCTTTCGTTTTTTATTCTATTTTCTATCTGTTTTATTTAATTTACTCAACATTTAATTCAGTGTATAATCATCGTTCATTTTATTTATTATTAACTTTATTTATTCTATTTCATCCTTTATTCTATTCACCATATTATCCATCTATTCTATTCACTCCATTCGGCTTCTATTCTCGTTAACCACATCATATTGATCAATTGTCTATTTTCTTATCATTATCAATTATCTTACTGTTTATCTTCCCTATTTTCCACTTCTCTCATCTATTTATCCGTCTACTCTTTGGTCTATAGTTTATCTTGGTTTTTCTCTTCTATCCTATTCTTTATTTTCTTGTTTGTGTCTCTTCCAGTTTCCATTTTTTTTCCTTTGTCACCAGTATCGATATTTTTCTTGCTATTCCTTTGCCTCTACTTCCCCCACCTTCTCCTCCTTCTATCGTCTATTCCTCCTTCACCTCCTCCTTCTTCTCCTGCTCCTCCTCCTTCTCCTATTTCTTCTTCGCTTCTTCTTCCTCCTTCGGTACTCTCCTCCTCTTTCGTTCCGTTCTGTCTTTACTTTTTCCTCATCCTTCTCTCCGTTCTCCTGCACACACACACACACACACACACACACACACACACACACACACACACACACACACACACGACAGATCGATAAACAGAAGCCCTAGATAGCTGTACTTTCATCCACCGAGGCAAAACAGCCCACACGTTCACCACAAAGGAACGACAATCACACACTCTCTCTCTTCTGGGCCACCTGACGTTCTCGTTGTCCGAAATCGCAGTCTTGTTAGGCGCTGACAGATCAATTAGAACTTGTCTTCGTCTGCATGTTCCTCTCTCTTTCTCTCTCTTTCTGATTCTCTCTCTATCTTTCTCTTTATTTGATTCATTCTGCCTGTTTTGCCTCTATCTTTCCTTCAGTTTGTATTTTTGTTATTTACTGAAGAGGAATATTGAGATAATTACAGAGAGAGAGAGAGAGAGAGAGAGAGAGAGAGAGAGAGAGAGATAACATAACCCTCCACTACTTTGCTCCTGGAACCAGCTGGATTAGAAGTCCAAAGGAGAAGGATGATATATTACTCCGTGCACGTCGGGGAGTCTTGGATGAAAGGAAAGTCTTGAAGTCACATAACTCCTTGGCTTGCTCTCACGACTTTGATCTCCTTCTCCCTCCTCCCTTCCCTCCCTCCTCCCTCCCCTCCTTCCTAACCCCACCCCCCCCCACCCCCTCCCCCATCACCTCCTCTTCTCCCCAACAGTTGCAAGTGATGGATATTCAACAGGTTTTGCTTATGTCAATGCTAGAAGAGAGAGAGAGAGAGAGAGAGAGAGAGAGAGAGAGAGAGAGAGAGAGAGAGAGAGAGAGAGAGAGAGAGAGAATTGGTATTGAGTGACCTTTTTACTTTCTTTCTCATGCGTTTATCTCTTCTCCTCGTAATTGCTCTCACGTGATGAGGTATTCAGTGGGTCTCGTTACTCTCACTTCCTAATTATAGGCACACACACACACACACACATACACACACACACACACACACACACACACACACACACACACAACACACACACACACACACACACACACACACACACACACACACGCACACACACACAGGTTACAAAAAAAGTACAATTCTAACTTTCAACATCTTCATAAATAACCTTAAAGGAGTGATCATAGCGGTTTGTCATCTATAATCTCTTACTTGGAAGTTGTTAAGAGGAGCGCCAACTAGACGCCACATTTATAACAGCATACATCAGCCATACAGAAAAACTGGTGACGACGCAGATCATAGGATAGACAACTGGTAGGAGGTAGGTGGTAGGTAGGTAGGTAGGTAGGTAGGTTGGTAGGTAGGTAGGTAGGTAGGTAGGTTGTAGGTAGGTAGGTAGGTAGGTAGGTAGGGTAGGTAGGTTGGTAGGTAGGTAGGTAGGTTGGTAGGTAGGTGGGTAGGTAGGTAGGTAGGTAGGTAGGTAGGTAGGTAGGTAGGTAGGTAGGTGGGAAGGTAGGTAGAGTAGGTTGGTAGGTGTGAGGTAGGTAGGGTTGTAGGTAGGTAGGTGGTAGGTAGGTAGGTAGGTAGGTAGGTAGGTAGGTAGGTAGGCTGGTAGGTAGGTAGGTTGGTAGGTAGGTAGGTAGGTAGGAAGGTAGGTAGGTAGGTAGGTAGGTAGGTAGGTAGGTAAAACTCGTTCAGATATAAACCGATATATAAATAAAATACACAAGTTATCTCATAATAAAGAGACCTGATTTAAGACTTTTACCCGGAAGAAAAATATTTCCTAGAATAACTCAGAGTATATTATGAGTAAGTGTCCAGCCAGACCTTCAGGTTGGGAGTAAAGAGGAGTTAGTGGTGGCCTGAAGATACTCTCAAGAGAAACACCTACAAGTTACAGCTGATTCATGTATTAACAGACAAACAGACAGACAGACTGATGGATAGATACGAGGTAGATATATTGATAGATAGATAGGTAGATAGATAGATAGATAGATGGATAGATAGATAGATAGATAGATAGACTGAACCAACGTTATTGTATATGTTTGACATCCGGACGTTGAGTACAAGAGAGAGAAGCTTGTGAGTCTCAACAACCATTATATGAAGAACATAATGTGGGGTGAATAGGAGACTAAGACTAAGAAGACTTCAATGGTCAGACCTAATGGTGGTGGTGTTGGTGGTGGTGTTGGTGGTGGTGTTGGTGGTGGTGTTGGTGGTGGTGTTGGTGGTGGTGTTGGTGGTGGTGTTGGTGGTGGTGTTGGTGGTGGTGGTGTTGGTGGTGGTGTTGGTGGTGGTGGTGGTGTTGGTGGTGGTGTGGTGGTGTTGGTGGTGTTGGTGGTGGTGTTGGTGGTGGTGGTAGTGGTGGTGGTGGTGGTGGTGGTGGTGGTGGTGGTGGTGGTAATTAATTGGTGGTGTTAGTGGTGGTGGTGGTGGATTTATTATTTGGTGAGTGTTGGTGTTGGTGGTGGTGGTGGTGGTGGTGGTGTTATTGGTGGTGTTGGTGGTGATGTTATTGGTGGTGGCAATACTGAGAGGAGTGAAAGGGGGATATGTATTGTATAATTTGGGAATGGATGTTAGGCGAGAGATGGGAAGAGGAAGAAAGAGGTGGAAGGTGAATGAGGGTTTAGATGGAGAGGGGAACAGACACTCAGAGAATAATGGTGTGCAATAATGACTGGATACCATAGTGTGGTGTGTAGTGAGGTACTTGTTACTGGTGTGTGTCGTTGTGGTATATACGGTAATTAGAGAGGACTAACAGTGAAGGAGGGGAGGATCTCTGTCCGGTTATCGGTAGAAGGTGAGAGCTGGTCAGAGGGAAAAGTATAATATATACGTTTGGTTGAGTAATCTTATGTAGTGTTGTTAATCAATTAATTGTTTTGTTTTTCCACTACCCTGAGATGTGTTGTGTTATTAACTTTAAAACAGCTTCATAATGGTGTTGCTGCCACTGTTCCTGATGATGTGTGTAATTTAGTTAATAATTACTGTTTGCTAAGTCTTCGTTAATCACAAAAACAACTTTTCAAACTTGCATGACAATTATCTCTCGTTGGTTGAAAAGTTTCTCCACTGGTCGACAAAATTTTCCGTGAATTTTGATGTACTGTAGTAGTTGTAGCAGTAGACATGCCGCGATGTCACTATGGAACCGACCCTCCTCCCATTGGATGGCGAGCGCTTCCTTCACCGGACTGCCAACGAAACTAACGATGCCTATATGGACGTCAGTGTTCGACGATTATGAACGAGGGAACAGTGAGCCTTTTTTGATATCAGGATATTCGCTCCCATGGCTGTATGTCACCATGACCTGACTCTCGAGGCTCCACACAGGAGAAATGAGAACGAAAGAAGAGAGTGAAAGCATTAGAGAATCCAGAACATGAACCAAGGTAGCTTCACTTTGCCCGTGTTCACAGTGCTAAGTACCTCAAGGACAGACTGGCTAAGATGCTCTCAGAACTGAAACAGCAACCCAGAAGTTACAACGTGGCCTGGTTGAGGTGTCGCTTATCCTCAGTTTTGTCTCAGGGGAACAAAACCAACAACAGTCGTAGACATGAACTATAAGGCAAAAGTCACTGAATGCTGCATAGATCTGCCGCTTAACCAACTCAGCTGAGGTAGATTCTTTTGTATCAGGATAACTAGAAAATTAAATGTGTGGAGAAGATATGGCTATAAGGGGAAGTTGGAGGTCACAAAAAAAATTAATAGTAGTCTTTTGTTTGTTTGTTGGTAAACAGCCGGAGAATGTGATAATGCATTTTGTTGTGGTTGTCAATGTTCGGTTTTATGGAGTCACTTGGTGTCTGCAGTGAGTCTAGATATATGGACTTTACTTTCTGTTGTCAGGTAAGGTCGACCCCATAGTGACGTCACAGGTGTTCCTTTGTTAAAACGTTATGTAGATTAATGACAAAATGAGGTGACACACTAATGGCGGTGACTCCCTTGCTTTTTATAATGTTAAAAGTTTACAAACTCCTTCCTGACACGCTAAATCATTAATTACGTCTGGGCTCTGAGAGGGGATTTTACTGGGGGGCGTTTCAACATTATGAGGTTCTTCTTTCCTGTGTTTTTGTTGTATGTTCTGAGCTTCATCTTGGCCCTCTGGTTCTTTCTTTTGTCCGTCTTGCAGTTTGATGACAACTGGTTTACTGAAGAAAACTTTGTGAGTGGTTCTTAAGGGAGTTGTTATTGGTGGTTGGTAATGGTGTTGGTGATAATGGTTGGTGGTGCTAGTGGTAATGGTGGTGGTTGTGATTGTTGGTGTTGGCATTAGTGGTGTTGGTGGTGGTGTTCGTTGTGGTGGTGTTAGTATTGGTGGTGGTGGAGTGGTGATGGTGTTATTGTTGGTGGTGGTGATGTAGCTCTTGGTGTTGTTGTTGGTGGTGTTGGTGGTATTGGTGACGTTGTTAAAGAAATAAATCAACTCTTTTATACTTGTAGACTTCTGTGTTGCGGGTAACTAACCATTGATAGCCGGCTCTATCATACAGGAGCCATGGTGGATCAAGTTAATAACACTACTCTTAATATCTGACTCCCTGATATTCTTCTCTCTTCCTCATAGACTTAACCACAATGATCATATTCAAAGCAAACTTAATCCCACGTAAATGACTTTAAGCCACAATCCCCCAAAGAAAACAGAGAATATGAGTTTTTTCATCTTTCTATAACTGCAATGAACTGGACCCGGTCATGAGAATTTTTATTACTAGTTTGATTGTTCATGAGACGAATTACAATCTTCCGTATCCTATCATTACTCACCAGCTCTTTTAATCTATGTTTTCCCTTGAAATTTTCATGTCTTAGAAACTGTTACCAGATCCACACGATATCTGATGAAACTGTATTTTGGTGATAATCGTATTTAGATACTGTATTATGTATTAGTACGAATATTTTTGTTAATGTTGAGCATGTATGTGATAAGCGTTGTGTGTGTGTGTGTGTGTGTGTGTGTGTGTGTGTGTGTGTGTGTGTGTGTGTGTGTGTATGTGTGTGTGTGTGTGTGTGTTGAGATTTGCCATATGATGTGTGTGTGTATAAATATAATGACTACCAACATATTATATCCGTAAATATAAAAATCCTTATCATAGCAACTGTGAACCTCAACAAAATTCTTATGTACGTAACATAAGTTGATAAAGAACACAAGCCAGTCTTAAACCCTCCAAGGCACTAACATAAATATTAGACAATACATAAAGAAAAAAACTCCTTCCAGAACGATATAACAACAGAGACTAGAATAACCTCACAATATTGGATCAGGAAACATAAAATTTAACTCCCAGCGTCCATAAACATCCAATGGTTTGATATCATAACACTGTAACAAAAATAATAACAAAGAAGTTATTTAATAATGCAGAGACTTCAAGAGAGTATTCAACCATTCGTAAATCTTCCCCTTTAATGTGAGTCGTTAACTATTGAAACCTAATTCTCTGGAAAGTTTAATTGGTCTGTTCCCTCTGGTTAAACCCACGTTAAATGCCGTCGTAAAACCTTGTACCGCGCGTAGACATCACTCAGTTTAATTCTTCCTGAGAGGCGGGGGAGGGAGGTGTTCCTGTGTGGTCTTGAGGGGAATATACTTACTGAGGCTGGGAATACCTTTTTTTTTTTGCATTATTTTCGTCTCTCAATCCCTCTCTAATATAATTTGAAAGGTAATTTTTTTCAATTTTCTATATACTATCTATTTCTAAATCTTTGTCTTACCAATTCAGTATAATTTTAATAGATTTTTCAATTTATTTACTATTTTCTAATCATTGACTACTGTTTTCCAATTATTATGACCAATATTAAACCATTTTCCTATTTATAAACTATATTCCTCACATTCAATTATTTTTCTATTACTATTTTCAATCTTGTTCTTATCGTTTATAGCCCATTTTCCTACTATTTCAGTCGTATTTTCCTGCATCCGAATTTTCTTAAGTCTGCCCTTATTATTTCCTAATCGCTTCCTAAATATTTTCCTAATGTTTTGCTTATTACTACTACTATCACAATACCACACACAATATTTAATTAAATACAAGGAAGGAAATTGAAAGTTTACAATCGTATTGGACATATTGTATATAATTGATCATTAATGTCATTTTGAGTAAGATAATTAATACGCTGGCTTGATGTGTCCCTAGGGGCGGTGGATCTGGGGAAATTAGTGGAATGCAACCTGTCCTCACACACATACCCTGGTGGAGGATCCTCAAAGATTCCTACGTTATTCCTTACCTTCCTCATCCTCTCTCTCTCTCTCTCTCTCTCTCTCTCTCTCTCTCTCTCTCTCTCTCTCTCTCTCTCTCTCTCTCTCTCTCTCTCTCTCTCTCTCTCTCTCTCTCTCGTGATCACTCAATCCCCTTTCCATCACGCTGAATCCTTCCTCTACCCCAGTCATTCCCTCCTCCTCTCTATTCAATCCTCCCTCTTGCACATTCAATCCCCTCTCCTCTCTACTCCAGTCGCCACCCATCTCTCTCAATCCCCATCCCTCTGCTCTCTCTCCCCCCAACCCTCGTCACCTCGAAACTGTAAATTAAAGAAAAATCACACAAGTTGTAGTTGAGTGTCAGTGCACTTTTGACGGCCTTTTGGTTTTTCTTCAGTGTTGTTGCCTTAAATGAGCTTCATTTTTTAGAATTAGGGCTGGTCCGTATTCTCGAAGTTTCGTACGTTAATTATTCTCTCTCCAACATTTAAATACCTGTTAAAGATGGCGTCCAAACTGTAATGAGACTCAACTGTAAATAGAAGCGTCGTCATTGGTTCAAGTTAGAGGATAAATATTAAACGTACTGGTCTCTGATAATCTTGGTTCTCTGGTAACCGAAAATTAATTCTCAGCTGTGGTAGTGATAAGTGCGTGATAGTCGCTGGGCTTTTTTCTTTTTCAGTGTCTGGTTGGGGAGCTGCGTTACTGACAGGTGCTTAGGTGGATAATGTTGCTATAATGACGATTGGTTGATGTACTTACACTAGAGGTGCAGTGAACGGACCGGAGGTGCAAATGAGCTCCTCTTGCCGTAAACGGGCCAGGGGTGCAATGGAAACCCCTTATAGTGAACGGGGGTGCATTGAATATCCCATGCGGTGAACGGGGCCGGAGTGCAATGAAAACCCCTTATAGTGAACGAGGGTGCAATGAAAACCCCTTGAGGTGAACGGGTCGGGGGTGCAATGAAGACCCTTTGAGGTGAACGGGCCTAGGGATGACGCGAAGAGGCAAGGTAACTCAGCTAAAATGTAATAAGTTTAGTTGGTGGTAGTGAGGGTGGGCGAGAGGCGAGACGGAGGCACTAAGACCTACCCTAACATATTGGTCGAAAGTTTGAGTAATAATGAGGTAGAAAAATAACGATACGAGGAAAAATGATATAAGTTGAACAGAAGAGGAAGAAGGAGACGAAGAAGTAAAAGAAGAAAACTTTAAATAAAAAATGAAGGAGGGGGAGACAATGAGGATTAGATGGAAGCGAAAGTAAATAAAATAATTAAAAACTTTAACTTTGTAGCTTATATATTGAATTAATTTTGGGGGGAATATAAAGTTAGTATATTAATCATCATAAATATGCTAAGTTTGATCAGATCTGCCGCTCCTCCGTTCATTACTTGGATATTTTACATAAACAGAGTAATACAGACACACACACACACACACACACACACACACACACACACACACACACACACACACACACACACACACACACACACACACACACACACACACACACACACACACACACACACATGTTAAAAGCCATAAATCCTTCGTGTGCGTTTACAGGTATAGAATAATACCAGGTAACAGGTGACCTTTTTGATGACTTTCCTATGAATTAATTAAAGATAAAGATTAAAACACTGAGGTGACCATTAAATCGGTTGTAGCTTTTCTTTTCATAAGTTTCATATTGTTGTGAATATTTTATTAAGCTGTTAGTCTAATGAACAATTTTTTATATATGTCTTTGTGATGAAGACGTAAATACAATTATACAGGAAAGTTAATTGTAAACAAAGAATAAATATATAAACATCATATGAAAGACAACAATACTGACAAGAACTAATACACAGGAGTTAAACAGGTGAGACGCACTGAGCTGGTTCATGATCCCACGTGTTAAAGTATTATTAGTAATGGTTCAGAGGTAAATAATACTCTCAGATGCTCTATATATAAGACTCGTGGCCTGCTAATCCTGCCAAGCCAAATATAGAATGGTTGTTATATTTCCACTGTATAAATTATTAATCGCCAGGTACCGTTATTTATTGTCATTTGTCTAATGTATGTATGTATGTATGTGTGTATGTATGTATGTATGTATGTATGTATGTATGTATGTATGAATGTATGTATGTATGTATAGTAATAAATATCTTAATACATTACCCTCACACACACTACAGTACATTTCAAGAATTACAACCATGAATAAGTTAAAGAGTTTTCATATTTCCATTAAAATTATCGTGGTGTAGTAATGGCCAAGCACTTAGTACAGGGAAATATTTTATCCAGTCGTAGAGGTAAAGTCGGGGCACATGACTCAAACACTTCATCACGGTAAGGTTAATGTGGTGTTGGATATGATACGTCCTGAGCTCTGAATGTTTATTTATTTATTTAGTTTTATAGTTAGTTGTTCTAGTGTGTGTGTGTTTTGTCTTGGTTTATACGTGATTATGGAACAATATTTTAGATTACTTGATATATAAATTGAAGATAAGAATGGTATTTGGTGAATGATTATCTTTTCTGTTGTAGGAATATTGTCTGAGTTACACACACACACACACACACACACACACACACACACACACACACACACAAACACACACACACACACACACACACACACACACACACACACACACACACACACGAGGGGAGGAAGAAGAGGACAATGAGGTGAGTGTGGTCCTTGAGCACCCCATCTGCTGTCCTCCGCCTGGGTATGTCAAGGATGCCCCGCAGCTTCTGTTAGTTCCGCTTTCCTGGTGGAGGTGAAGGGAGGGAAGAGGAGGCGGAAAGAAGGAGAAGGCAGGTCTTGAGAGAGGTTTCATACTGAGAGGAAAAGCTTAAGGAACTCAAGAGGAAGAGCCTTACTCAGGAAAGGAAGTCCAAGAAGGAAGAAGGATATGAACGAAGATAAAGAGTAATTCTAGATGAGAAAGAAGAATGAGGAAGCAGCTCTTGAAGGAAGTTTTATTCAGACACTAAAAGGTTGAGGTACTCAAGAGGAAGAGCCTAGCTGAGAGAAGAAAGAAAGTCCAAGAGGAATGATGGACAGGGAGGTAAACTGCAGCAAAAAAGAAAAAAAAAAGAAAAAAGAATAAGATGGAAAAATATAGGAGAGAAAACAACTCCTGCAATCAGCTTTCTTCCAGAGAAAAGGATTAAAACACACTGGAGAAATGACCTGCTTGTAATAAGGAGAAAGATTGAATGTTCTTGAGAGAGAGAGAGAGAGAGAGAGAGAGAGAGAGAGAGAGAGAGAGAGAGGAGATGTGCGGAAGGAGGTAGAGAAAGGGAGAGTCTTGGGAAAGGGGATGGAGGAGAATGACTCAGGGGGAGAGGGTAGCCTCCATGTAGGAGTGGGGTGGAATCATGGAAAGAGAGATTTAATGGTGAGCGAGGGAGAAAACTTCCGGGAGAGAAGGTTGTGTAGGGATTAGGAGAGGGAGAGTAATCTGAGGTAGGAACACAGAGAAGGATAGGTTAGTGGAAGAGGCACTGGGTGGGAAGCTGCTAACAAGAGACACACACGCAAACGACCGGGGATATAATTAAGGATTCTGAAACATTGTCGAAGCAAAATAAGAAATATCAGACGGCTTGGGGAACTAAAATAATAGAAATGACCTAAAACAACACGAGTAGAAATGAGGTAAAACTAGTGATATTTTTATGCTGTTATTGACGAAGAATATAAGGTTTGTGAATATTTAAAGAAAAAGATTCAAAGGTGGAACATTGAGTTACCAGCTGATCTCCATGTCCCGGTCATTATGGATTCCTGGAAGCAGTTCGACCGGGGCTGAGGAGAAAAATACGACTTGTATGGAACGCTGGATTGATATTTATCGTCGACGGAGGTTCTCGCTGCTGGAAGGACGAAATTAAATATTTCATAAAGGCCTCAGTTTAAAGACGATCAGCCGCACCACCAGGCAGGCTAAAGTGGGGCGCTGGGAACACTTGTACCAGGGTCATGAAGAGGGGGCATTGATTGTTATACCAGGGTCATGAAGAGGAGGCATTGATTGTTGTACCAGGGTCATGAAGAGGAGGCATTGATTGTTATACCAGGGTCATGAAGAGGAGGCATTGATTGTTGTACCAGGGTCATGAAGAGGAGGCATTGATTGTTATACCAGGGTCATGAAGAGGAGGCATTGATTGTTGTACCAGGGTATAAAACACACACACACACACACACACACACACACACACACACACACACACACACACACACACAATCATACCCAAATCCACCAAGAGCATGGAGGCGTATCGTCAGGTCTGGTGAGTCTGGCTGGCAGTCCTTGGGGCGTTGGAGAAGCTGTCTACGACAGGCCACGAAGATTGAAATACGTAAAAAAAATCATCAACAAAAGGAAGAAACTGGACATAGAGGAAGAACGATGATGCTGATGATCCCATTGATAGAAAGAAGAGAGAGAAGAGAGAATCATAACAAATCATAACTTTCCATTTTCAGTGAGCCTTGAGTCTTGCCCACATGACCTCTAATTATATGAATTTAATATTGCCTCTCTGTCCAAGCTCAGCCAATCAGCTGGTAGAAACTTCAGGTATTTCTTTCATAATTAATTATTCTCCTTGCAGCCTCAACAGACAAAAGAAAACAGACTTTTAAGGTGAACCGGTAGCTTATATTTGATGTTATGGTCAGGAGTTAGTGTAAATGAGAGAAAGGTTATTGTTAAAACAGGATGATATAGTGGGAACACACACACACACACACACACACACACACACACACACACACACACACACACACACACACACACACACACACACACACACACACACACACACACACACACACACACACACACACACACACACACACACGTCTTAAAGCTATTGAACTGGTGCCACTTCTTATAAGAATTACTCTTGAACCCTTTTCTTATTCCATGAAGATAATTAATATGAATAAATCTTGAATTAGTTTCTTACCCTCAGGAAATAATAATTAAGATGAAGGATACCTCTAGGCTTTTAATATTTTACTGCGAGAGAGAGACTTCCTTGCGCTGGTTATGAAGAAAAAATCTTATAACACCAACAGACCAAAAACATATATTAAAATTTAAGGATTTTTTTTTTTAAGGCCGAAGTACCAGAAAGGAAAACCCCCCTTTGCCCACCCTCTTCACCCTTCCATAAAATGAAAAGAACTATTCGTTGTGGTCATCTTGAGGGGCCACTTGACCATCACCCACTACACCACTTAAGAACTCAGCCTCGCCTACCCTTCCCACACTCTAAATCCAGTGGCCGAAATTTAAAAAAAAAAATCTTAGCATACTTGTTCTCCTTGACTGATGGCATTAGACACATAAGATTCACTTCAGCTACAACACGGAATTAACGGTGGAATTACACTGACTCTTTTTATGTTAGTAGATGTGATCTTTTTCTCTTATTATATGAAGACCTCTCTCTCTCTCTCTCTCTCTCTCTCTCTCTCTCTCTCTCTCTCTCTCTCTCTCTCTCTCTCTCTCTCTCTCTCTCTCTCTCTCTCTTTTAATCATTAATGTCACTTTCTTTCATGGTTTCTCCCTCTTTCTGTATCCATTCTCCATACCTTACCTCCTCCGTCGGCCTTTCTCTCTCCCCCTCCACAACTGGGTCAACATGGGTGCTTTAGGTGTGAACCAACGACCCTTAGGACAAGAGGCGAGAGCTGTAGCCACTCGTTCCCCGCACCCTTGACTTCATTTAAGAAGCTAAGAGTAGGCCGCGACCTCAGAGTCTTTTGAATTTCCGGTAACTTGTCAACCACCATAACGGAACCGCGTCTGATTTTAGCAGAAATGAACCACTGGGCACTGCGGCACTTGAATGTTTATATTTCTCCTTGTTATTTACTCCTGCTAGAGTCATAAATATATTTTTTTTTTTTCGCCAACTAGTCAAAGATGTACATGTTGCTTTTTCAGTAAATTTTAAATTGTTTATGTTTTCATAATACGATACAACGGAGATTTTGTATATTGCAACAAAGGCCTTTGCTAAGGGTAGAGACCTGGAAGACAGTTTGACCATATCTCTCTCTCTCTTTCTCTCGTCTTACTGTGTCTCATCGTTCTCTCCCTCCCTCCCTCCCTCCCTCCCTCTCACACCATAGCATCTCTCTCTCTAACCAGCCAACCAATTACCCTCCACCACCACCTCTTCTTCCCTCGTCTCCCATATCCCGAGGACCTCCCAACGACTCCTGTCACCGCGGCGTAAAAAGTAAGTGGAGTCTCTTTCAAGTGTGACGCGTGCTACAGTAAGAGTGTGGTGAGACTGGTGTTTGTTTTGGGGGCCTGCTTACGTCTCTTCAGGGGAAGTGTGAATATTGTAGCTGTTTTGTTGTGCTACACCCTGTTCTACTCGATAAGTTTATTCTTGTGACTGTTCTTTGTTCTCTCTCTCTCTCTCTCTCTCTCTCTCTCTCTCTCTCTCTCTCTCTCTCTCTCTCTCTCTCTCTCTCTCTCTCTCTCTCTCTCTCTTACGGGGGTGTGCTTGTTCGTACGACTGTTCTCTATTTTCTCTCTCTTTCTCTGTTAAATATATGTGCTTGAATGCAACTGTCTCTTAATTCTTGCTTCTCTTTCTCCTCTACGTGTTTTCAAGGGACGACTGGAAGGAGGGAAGGAAGGTAATAGAGGGAGGAGAGGGGAAGAAGGTAAGAGAGAGGGAGATGGTAGGAGAGGTAGGGTGAGGGAGGGAGGGAGGGAGGTAGAAGGGCAGAATGGATGAGGGAGGTGGTCGGACAAGGAAGATGAGGGAGTGTAGGAAGGAGGGAGAAAATTTGAGGGAAGGATGGATAGAAGGACAGGTGAGCAATAAACTCTCCCTCTAACACTGATTCACTCTGACAGCCAATGTTGCCACTGTCCATAATTTGACGAGACACTAAAAAACACATTTGACATTGGCTCCGGTTGAGTTATTAGATAATTAGTATTCAGTTGATAATATGACTCTATTTCATAAGCTGCGGCAACGTGGAGGTTTGTTTACGAATATATTGACACCTTCCATACCTTCCACACCTGTCACACCTGTCACACCTGCCACAGCTAATACAAGGAATTATAAGTGAAATGGGTTTGATTTTTTGTGTTGTTTAGATCACGATGGACGTGGAGAGGTTTATAGGAGGGGGGTGTTGTAAAAGGTGTTGTAACTCTTATTGGAAGCTGTGATTTAACAGGATGGGGGTTTGCAATTAGTTGTGGGGGGTGGCTTGATTAATTCAGGACGGGAATGTAACTGGATAATAACCTAAATTGTCACAGATATTGATTTAAACTTTTGTGTTTGTAGGTTTAACTGAATAATTCTTTTAACAGTTTGGGGAGATAGTTTCACATAATTGAAGATCATGGTTTAACAGGATAATGTTCTTATTAGTTAATGAAGATAGTTTAACTTAACTGAAGATCATGGTTTAACAGGATAATGTTCTTATTAGTTAATGAAGATAGTTTAACTGAAATATTAATCTTATGAGGATGTTGGTTTAAATGGATAATGGTGTAATAAGATAAGGAAGAATCTTAGGTTAAGCTTTTCAAGTATGATGGAGAGAACAGTGTTTTAATGGATCAAATACCTTAAGGTATCTGAAGCTTAGGAAGAAGTTAAAAATAATTAGAACTTTCAGTAATTTAAGTTTAAAATTTCAGGAACTTAAAACCTAGAGTCACCAAAGGATTTAAAACTTTCAGGAATTCAAAATTAAAATAACTTTCAGCAATTCGAAAATTTGGAGCTTCCATGAACTTAAAGTCCAATAATTTCTAACACACACACACACACACACACACACACACACACACACACACACACACACACACACACACACACACACACACACACACACACACACACACACACACACACACACACACACACAGAAGAGCCTACCAACAATTCCCCAAAGTAACAACCATTAATAGCTTAATCATTTACAACTCCGGGACTGTGTAGAGAGAAGAGCAAAACCGTGAACAAGCGTGGCAAGTTGACCCCATGTGACATAATGTATGGCACCATGACCCGCGGCTGACCTCACCTATCACTGGTTCATGGGGATGCCCGGTAGACTGACAGACCCTTTTTATTAATTCCTCGTTGTCTCTTCGATGCCATAGGTGACTGTGCCTATGTGAGAGACAGATGGAGATATAGACAGGTAGACTGAATGGCTGACGGATAAATTGATTGGTTGACAGATGTGTAGGTTGAATGGTACACAGGCATAGACTAGTGAATATATCGACTAATAGTGATAGACGGATAAATAGACTAGCAGATAGAGAGACAGATATATTGGTAGACAGAGAGGTAGAAACAGACGGGAAGGTAATGATGGGAAAATTAAAAAAAAAAGGATACGGAAAGAGAAAATAGGATAAATAGAGAGAAACTGAATAACTGATGAAAGGGAGAAACATAAAGAGAAAGCTCGACAAATATCGGAATTAAGAGCTAAAACGTAGAGACAAAGAGAAGAGAGAGAGAGAGAGAGAGAGAGAGAAACACTCGGCGGTTGCCTCTCTAGTTGTACATCATCTCTGATTGCCAGACTCCATTTTGGCCGGAAGGAAGGAAGGAACGAAGGGAAGAAGGGGAGAGAGGAAGAAGAGGTAAAGTATGAAGAGGAAGAAGACATAAAAGAGGAAGAGGAAGAGGGGCAGCATTTACCAGGGTCTGCATCTCCTCAGGCAGGGGAAAAATCTGAAGAAAACTTCCTTGTGTCGATTCTTAAGACGAGATAGCAGAAGGAAGAAGGTAAATTGCAGAAACCCTCAGTGCGGTGCGGAAGAGAGAGAGAGAGAGAGAGAGAGAGAGAGAGAGGTGAAAATACGGCATAGAGAAATGGAGGGAGGGAGAGGAGGGAGGGAGTAAGCCTGTGTGTGTGTGTGTGTGTGTGTGTGTGTGTGTGTGTGTGTGTGTGTGTGTGTGTGTGTGTGTGTGTGTGTGTGTGTGTGCGCGCGTGTGTGTGTGTGTGTGTGTGTGTGGGATGGTGGGGTTTTTGTAAAGATGGATGAATGTATGGTGAATAAGATTGTGGTAGGTAGGAACAAGAGAGAAACCTTATGGGTGGCAGTGAAAGACATATATCCAGAAGGCAGGGCGTCAGACATAACACTTGCACACCTAACTAGGGACACAGACATCTGACGTTTGAGGAGGGTGTCGAGGAGTGGCGAGGGAGAGACGGCTTTCTGCATGATGAACGTAGTAAACTCCAGCTCATTGTCCCCTTTGATACGTTGATAAAATGAGTGGAAGAAATGTTCAAACAGGAAGGTTCAAAAAGGGTATATGGGGAAAATCTTGTATGATGGGGAAAGTCGGCGTTGATTTGTTAAGTAGTATGGTGGGGAAGTTTACTGTAGTGGTAATTATTGGTGAGAAGTTTACTGTAGTGGTAATTATTGGTGGGAAGTTTACTGTAGTGGTCATTATTAATTGGGAAGTTTACTGTAGTGGTCATTATTGGTGAGAAGTTTACTGTAGTGGTCATTATTAATTAGAAGTTTACTGTAGTGGTCATTATTGGTGAGGGAGGATTTACTGTGAAGGTCATTATTGGTGGGGAAGTTTACTGTAGTGGTCATTATTGGTGGGGAAGTTTACTGTAGTGGTCATTATTGGTGGGGAAGTTTACTGTAGTGGTAATTATTGGTGGGGAAGTTTACTGTAGTGGTCATTATTGGTGGGGAAGTTTACTGTAGTGGTCATTATTGGTGGGGAAGTTTACTGTAGTGGTCATTATTGGTGGGGAAGTTTACTGTAATGGTCATTATTGGTGGGGAAGTTTTCTCTGGTGATTATTTATGGTAATGAAAGCCACCTGAAATGTTGATTATAATGATGGGTATGTCTCTTCTCACTTCCCCTATCCCCTCAAGGTCTCCTCTTTCTCTCCCACCTCTTTCTCTTCCTCTTTTTTTTCCCTCTCCTCTTACACCTCCCCACTTCCTCAAGAGAGAGATGCTCAGTCATCTAAGATCTTAGGGATATTCCTTCAAGGTTTCTTCGCAGCTCTGTAACACAATTTCGTCAATTTCCCTAAGTTTAGAAAGAACGATTAGGTTAGGTTAGGTTAGGTTAGGTTGGGGACATGTTTTTGGTTTTTGCAATATTCTTTCACAACAGTTTGTTTACATAGGCATGGTTTTAAGAAGGATTCTCCCGATTTTAAGAGATTGAGACATACTGTAATTACCCTCTGTTGCTGCATTGCTTCCATCTGCAATTTTTGAGATGCTGAATGAATTTGATTTTCGTGTAAATAATGTATTAAATTTAGAATGTGTTTTAGCTCCCATATTCAGATTACTATTTTAGCCGTTTGGTATATTGTAATTTGTCAATCTCTTGCGTAATATATTTCATTACTTATTCCTACCTAACAAAGAGATGATAATAATTCCTTTTTTTTAAAGACTCATAGATGAAAAGATTTATTGAATCCTTGCAATATTTCTTCCTTTCCTAAAATTTTGTCTTAATTATTTACTGTAAATTTAGTGATTCAATTTTTAGTGTTGTTCAGTGTAGAAAGTGAACGGTGAATCATGACCCGGGCAGATGAAGCACCAACACATAACATTGAATCAGCAGTAGTAATTTTTCATAGGTATATTATTTTGGTGGTCGGGGGAAGGGTAATATATTATTCTACAATTACATTTACTTTTGTAATTCATTATTAGTATTTGTAGTATAAAACACATTTATAAATTTTGTTCATATACATGTAATTAGGAATGAGGGGATGATGATGGGGAGAGATGGTAATGGGTAAAACTGAGGGTAGGAGGGACAAGGGGATGGTTGTGGTCGCCAACCCTCAGAAGTACGGATGGTGCCTTGAGTGATTGATCATATAGACGATATGATGAAAATAAACTCATGAATATTAAACTATAAACAGAGAGGTATATCAAGGCGACCAGGTAAGTGAAACGTGGATGGCGATATCCGTAGACTTTATCGCACTGAAGGTGTATAGTATATCTTCTATCCTTCAGAATCCATCCTTTTTTCCGTAGGGTTCTAGGTTAAATGGGCCACAACGTTAATAGGCCCTGTCCTAATAGGACCTAACATAACGAATTTAATAGGTCGTGGACCCAGTATAACTGGGACCTACTGAACTTGGGGCCTATTTACTTGCCAGTTTTATGACACACTGTATGTGCTAAGAACTTACCGACTCATTATGTTGATTATCTTTAGATATTTTTTCGTAGTGAATCACATTAATATTTAGTTTTTTAAATTGTATTGAAGTATATATATTGTAATATACCAAAGTAAATTGATATTCTATGTTCATTTGAAACCAAAGATTTGTCTACGTAGACTATTAAATAGTTACTCTCTCTCTCTCTCTCTCTCTCTCTCTCTCTCTCTCTCTCTCTCTCTCTCTATATATATATATATATATATATATATATATATATATATATATATATATATATATATATATATATATATATATATATATATATATATATATATATATATATGCCCCTCCCTTATCATAATCATCTTCTATATAAATATCATAATTCCTTGGAGCACAGCAAAATATCACACAGTAAAGTAAGATTCACTGACAAATTCCCACAATGTAATCATTTCCTACAGACATAAGGCTCCATGGTAGCCTCTACAATATAGATCACCAACAAGCATAACAACGAGGGGAACTAAGGGGAAGGAACCGTCCGAGGGCTGTGGAGAGAGAGAGAGAGAGAGAGAGATGGGACGAAAACGAAGATAGAGAGAGTGGCAGGAGCGAAGGATGGAATGGGAGAGAGAAAGAAGGGACAGAAGAAGGAAAAAGAAGAACGAGAAGATACAGAAAGAGAGAAAGACAAGGTGAGAGAAAGGAGTGAAAAGAGAAAGGAAAGATGGAGAGAGGGAGTGGGAGAGAAGAAAAGGGAGAGCGAGATAGAAGAGAGAGAGAGAGAGAGATGGAGAGGGGAGAGAGAGAGAGAAGAGGAAAAAAGGAAGAAAGGGAAGCCAGAGAGACGCACAGACAGACAGACCGAAACATAGGGGGAGAGAGAGAGAAAGAGAAGAGAGGGAGAGAGGAGAGAGACAAGAAGAAAATAACACGTAAGAGAGGGGAGAAGTGCAGGAGTAAGGGGACAGCTGTAGGATTCCCTCGAGTACCTGCCGTGTACAACTGTGTAAAACTACCAGCCAGAGCAGCAAGGTTTAGCTTGTGGGAGGAAGAGAAATACCAAGGTTCGTATACCATATGACAAGGGGGAGGGGTGAGGTGTGTGTGTGTGTGTGTTGTGAGTACCTGAGGCAGTGTAGAGGTGTACCTGAGGCAGTGTACCTGAGGCAGTGTACCTGAGGCAGTGTAGAAGTGTACCTGAGGCAGTGTAGAGGTGTACCTGAGGCAGTGTAGAGGTGTACCTGAGGCAGTGTACCTGAGGCAGTGTAGAGGGTGTACCTGGGCAGTGTCCTGGGCAGTATAGGTGTACCTGAGGCAGTGTACCGGGGCAGTTAGAAGTGTACCTGAGGCGGAGTGTACCTGGGCATGACAGGCAGTGTAGAGGTGTACAGGCTGTGCCTGGGCAGTGTACCTGAGGCAGTATAGCAGTGTACCTGAGGCAGTGTACCTAAGGCAGTGTACCTTAGGCAGTGTAGAGTGTACCTGAAGCAGTGGCACCTGAGGCAGTGTGGGGATGCCTGAGGCAGTATAGCAGTGTACCTGAGGCAGTGTGCCCAAGGCAGTGTACCTGGAGGCAGTGTAGAGGTGTACCTGAAGCAGTGTACCTGAGGCAGTGTAGAGGTGTACCTGGGCAGTGTACCTGAGGCAGTGTAGAGTGTACCCAGGGCAGTGTGGGGTGTACCTGAGGCGGTGGCACTGGTGATATAGCAGTGTGCCTGGGGCAGTGTGCCTGAGGCAGTGTGCCTGGGCAGTGTAGAGGGTGTACCTGAGGCAGTGTACCTGAGGCAGTGTAGCAGTGTGCCTGAGGCAGTGTAGAGGTGTAGCTGAGGCAGTGTACCTGAGGCAGTGAAGAGGTGTACCTGAGGCAGTGTAGAGGTGTACCTGAGGCAGTGTACCTGAGGCAGTGTACCTGAGGCAGTGCATTGAGGCAGTGTGGAGGTGTACCTGAGGCAGTGTGAGGTGTACCTGGGGCAGTGTACCTGAGGCAGTGTGCCTGAGGGGCAGTGTGGGGTGTAGCTGGGGCAGTGTGAGGTGTGCCTGAGGCAGTGTGGGGTGTGCCTGGGGGCAGTATGGGGTGTAGCTGAGGCAGTGTACCTGAGGCAGTGAAGAGGTGTACCTGAGGCAGGTGGGGTGTACCTGGGCAGTGTGCCTGGGGCAGTGTACCTGGGCAGTGTACATTGAGGCAGTGTGGAGGTGTACCTGAGGCAGTGTAGAGGTGTACCTGGGCAGTGTGCCTGAGGCAGTGTACCTGAGGCAGTGTAGAGGTGTAGCTGAGGCAGTGTGGTGTGCCTGAGGCAGTGTAGGTGTGCCTGAGGCGTGTGGGGTGTACCAGGGCAGTGTGCCAGGCGGTGTGCCTGGGGCAGTGTGCCTGGGGCAGTGTAGAGGTGTGCCTGAGGCAGTGTGCCTGAGGCAGTGTGCCTGGGGCAGTGTACCTGAGGCAGTGTGCTGGGCAGTGTACCTGGGCAGTGTAGCAGTGTGCAGTGTGTGGAGGTTTACCTGGGTGTGGCAGTGTACCTGAGGCAGTGTAGAGGTGTACCTGAGGCAGTGTGGGGTGTACCTGAGGCACTGTAGCAGTGTGCCCCAGAGCAGTGTACCTGGGCAGTGTACCTGAGGCAGTGTAGAGGTGTACTTGAGGCAGTGTGCACTGAGGCAGTGTAGCAGTGTACCTGAGGCAGTGTAAAGGTGTACCTGAGGCAGTGTAGTAGTGTACCTGGGGCAGTGTAGAGGTGTACCTGAGGCAGTGTAGGGGTGTACCTGGGAGGCAGTATGAATAGGTAGACACATAGAGAGAGAGAGAGAGAGAGAGAGAGAGAGAAATAAAGATAGAGTAAGAGAGAGGGAGAAATAAAGATAGAGTAAGAGAGAGGGAGAAAAGAGAAAATCAACCTTCCACGAAAGGCAGAAAAGGCCTGTCTGTACCTCCGAGGAAATTGCAATTACCAAATCATAGAGGAGTGGCAGGTTTAATTTAGTCACCTGGGAAGATAATTGTGTTCTCTTGACGCGACGGAACGCAGATGTTTGCTGGGGAGAAATATTATTACCTGGACGTTAATGACACCTTATTTTTCATGGTGTCTCCCGATGTCGGTCCTTCCACGTCGAGTATTCTTTCCGGTCATATATTCACCCGTGCTATTTTTTCCCCTCGGTCAATAATAGGTTGATGGGAGAGTGGTGTCTGTCTCTCTGGCCTATCTCTCTATCGTCTCGTCTTCATTCATTCCTTTATCTCGTCTTGTCTCTTGGTCTTTCTTTTATTGTTATTTTTTTTTAGGTTTGTGGTTTTTTTTTGTGACTTGACAAGTTTGTTGATGCTGTTAAGTGTGTTGAGGAGGTGTGTAGAGGATTGATAATGTAGGTATGCTGTGTGTAAGGTCATGGGAGTGTGTATGTGTTTAGGAGAAACACACACACACACACACACACACACACACACACACACACACACACACACACACACACACACACACACACACACACACACACACACACACACACACACACACACACACACACACACACACACACACACACACACACACACACACACACACACACACACACACACACACACACACACACACACACACACACACACACACACACACACACACACACACACACACACACACACACACACACACACACTCAACCCTCTCCCCTCCGCCACCCTCACCCTCATTATATATACATATCAAATATTACTTTTGAGTCCCCCTGATTTTTTTTTTTAAATTAACTTTTACCTCCATAATGAAGCTATTATGGAAAAATATATAGACCAGAAAACTTTATAAACTGCATAAAAAATGATAATTAATGAAATAATTAAGGTAATTTTTCACGTATTCTAGTCACCTGGGAATGACTTTTCAAGGATTCATAAGTTGATAGTCTCTTAACCTAAGCTAACCTAACTTAATCTAAACTAACCTAACCTAACCTAACCAAGATATTACGAGATGATGAATGGTGTAAGAAGGCGACTAAAACAGACCTTGACTTCATCGTAACTAGAAGAGAAGGTGGAGATGGTAGGGGGTTGGTTATTAGGTGGTACAGCAGTTAGGGCTTGGGCACAAAGGTGGGAAGGGGGGGTCGATTGTTAAGGTGCAGGTTGTTACTGGTGTAGGGCTGTAGGGGGAGGGGGGGTGGTTTAGGGTTAATTATTGAGGCGGTAGTTAAGAGTTGGTTACAGGGTGTAGTTAGGGATTGGTTATAAAGGTGATTGTTAGGGATTGGTTATAAAAGTGATTGTTAGGGATTGGTTATAAAAGTGATTGTTAGGGATTGGATATAAAAGTGATTGTTAGGGATTGTTTAGTTCCCGAGGAGGTGATTTAGAAGTGGTTGCCGAGGGAGAGAGAAAGGAAGGGTTAGCTAGAGGTTGGTTACTTTAAGAGAGTGCTGGAGGCTGTTGGTTGGGTGATGGAAAAGCTGTGATTGATCGCGGGAGCTGACCACCACTAACGTTAACGACTTGTGACGACTCAGGGCGGAGCGACTCAGGGCGGAGCGACTAAGGGTGGTACGACTAATGACCATAACGATTGACTAAAACCATCTGACTGACTATGCCACTGAGAGATAATTTATTCTTAGTCATTTGTAAATATAACTTTGGCAGTGTCAAGAAGTTTATTTTAGAGTCATCCCTTAGAGGCGAAATACATCCATCAGGTGGATCAGTAAAGGAGAAGGATTTGGTTGGTAGAATTTAATAGATTCAATGATGATATTCAGTGATTTGCGGTACAGATCGATACAGCTGTTCTCTCACCTGTTACGGATCGATACAGCTGTTCTCTCACCTGTTACGGATCGATACAGCTGTTCTCTCACCTGTTACGGATCGATACAGCTGTTCTCTCACCTGTTACAGATCGATACAGCTTTTTTCTCACCGGTTACAGATCGATACAGCTGTTCTCTTACCTGTTACGGATCGATACAGCTGTTCTCTCACCTGTTACAGATCGATACAGCTTTTTTCTCACCGGTTACAGATCGATACAGCTGTTCTCTCACCTGTTACAGATCGATACAGCTGTTCTCTCACCTGTTACAGATCGATACAGCTGTTCTCTCACCTGTTACAGATCGATACAGCTGTTCTCTCACCTGTTACGGATCGATTTCTCTCACCTGTTACGGATCGGCGGTTACAGATCGATACAGCTGTTCTCTCACCTGTTACAGATCGATACAGCTGTTCTCTCACCTGTTACAGATTGTACAGCTTTCTCTCACCTGTTACGATCGATACAGCTGTTCTCTCACCTGTTACGGATCGATACAGCTTTTTTCTCACCGGTTACAGATCGATACAGCTGTTCGCTCGCCTGGAAGATTCTCACCTGGCCCTCCCTCGAGTATATGAAGTTTGTGCAATTTATCTGTCTCAACTCCCCCACCTACACTGTCTCTCCTCCCACTACACTGTCTCCTCACCTACACTGCCTCACCTCTCCCACCTACACTGTCTCTCTCTCCCCACCTACACTGTCTCCACACTCTCCCTACACTGTCTCTCACTCTCCCCACCCCTACACTGCCTCACCTCTCCCACCTTCACTGTCTCTCCTCTCCCACCCCTGTCTCTCCTCCTGCCCCACCTACACTGTCCTCTCCTCTTTCCCCACACTGTCTCCTCCTCTCCCACCTTCACATCTCTCACTCTCCCCACCTACACTGTCTCCCACCTCCTCCCACCTACCTGTCCTCTCACTCTCCCACCTACACTGTCTCACCATCCCCACCTACACTGTCTCTCCCACTCTCCCACCCCTACACTTTGTCTCTCACTCTCCCACCCTCCCCACTGTCTCAATCCCCACCTACACTGTCTCACTCTCCCTACCTTCACTGTCTCTCCTCTCCCACCTACCTGTCTCTCACTCTTCCCACCTACACTGTCCCAACTCCCCCCACTTACACTGTCTCTCCCACTCCCACCTACACTGTCTCACTCAATCCCCCACCTCCCTGTCTCGACTCCCCCCACCTACTGTCTCCCTCTTCCCTACACTGTCTCAACTCCCCCTTACACTGTCTCTCACTCCACCTACACTGTCTCTCCACTCTCCCACCTACACTGTCTCACACTCTCCCACCCTACACTGTCTCTCACTCTCCCACCTGCTGTCTCTCACTCTCCCACCTTCACTGTCCTCTCCTCTCCCACCTTCACTGTCCTCTCCACTCTCCCACCTACACACTGCCTCTCACTCCCCCTACACTGTCTCTCACTCTCCACCTACACTGTCTCTCACTCTCCCCCCTACCTGTCTCTCCAATCCCCCCACCTACACTGTCTCTCACTCTCCCACCTACTGTCTCTCACTCTCCCACCTACCTGCTTCTCCTCTCCCACCCCTACACTGTCTCACTCTCCCCCCACCTACTGTCTCTCACTCTCCCCTACACTGTTTCTCCCTCTCCCACCTACACTGTCTCTCTCACTCTCCCCTACACTGTCTCTCACTCCCTCCCCACCTACACTGTCTCCACTCTCCCACCTACACTGTCTCTCACTCCCACCTACACTGTCTCTCTCCCACCTACTGTTTCTCCACTCCCACACCTACACTGTCTCTCAATCCCCACCTACACTGTCCCACACTCTCCCACCTACTGTACACTGTCTCTCCCACTCTCCCACCTACACTGTCTCTTCCACTTATACTATCTCTCTCTCCCAGTGTACGGCGTCTCTCTCTCTCTCTCTCTCTCTCTCTCTCTCTCTCTCTCTCTCTCTCTCTCTCTCTCTCTCTCTCTCTCTCTCTCACACACACACACACACACACACACACACACACTCACACACCGGTTGCAATATTCCACTCTCCCTCACGCTTCCCCCTCCCCCGGGCAAGATGAAAACGTCAGATATATTGGACTGTTGGTTAGTCCTGCGTATGGCCACGAAACTGACAGTTGTGAGTATAACCAAGATAGCTTGATTGATTGTTATGGTGAGATGTCTATAGAGTATAAGTCTGTCAGCTTTATCCAAACAGTCTTACCTTAGGTCCAGTTTGGGGTAATGGGGCGATTGGATCTAGTATATATGACCATAGCAGTACACGGAGAAAACCTGTCGGATTCGGTAATGTGAACACAGTGGATAATACTCGTTTCGTATCCAATCCAAGATGGTATCGAACCCAGCTCATGGCGGTGATAGGCAAGCGCACTGACGCTATATTGCTGGGTGGTAATTTTTTATTAGGGTACTGATGGTTTGGTTGACCTGGCAGTATTTTTTTATTATTTTTGCTAATTTTTTTATAATTGGAAGAGTTAATACGTTTAATATTTGTATAGAATTTATGTGAAGTCGTAATTAATGCTGTGTGTGTGTGTGTGTGTGTGTGTGTGTGTGTGTGTGTGTGTGTGTGTGTGTGTGTGTGTGTGTGTGTGTGTGTGACTCATTCCTCCTCAAGACCATAATTTAATTTTCTTTCCTTAAGACGCTACATGATTTAATACCAGCTGGTGAAGCACAACAAGAGGGTCCTTACATATACAGCGAGGGAAATGGTGGTGGTGGTGGTGGTGGTAGAAGAGGTAGTAATAATGGTTGTAATTGTGGTAGTTATGTCAGTGATCTTGGGTGTTGTTGCTTCGGAATGTGATATATATAGTGGTGGTAGTGGTAGAGGTAGTGGTGATGGTAGTGGTGGTAGTGGTAGAGGTAGTGGTGATGGTAGTGATGGTAGTGGTAGTGAAGTAAAGTAGTGGTGATGTAGTGGTGGTGGTAGTGATGGTAGTAGTGTGTGGTGTGGTATGGTGGTGGTGAGTGGTGGTGATAGTAATGGTAGTGATGTTAGTGGTGGTGGTGATGGTGGTAATAATGATGGAGGTGATGGTGACAGTGAGATGATTATGGTAATGGTGTTGGTAATACTAATAATAAATAAAGCACTCATGGTGTCTACTCTAACGATGATATACAACACATGATAAATAAAAATACAATAGGTAAATACAACATTACAAAACAGCTTATAATTGATATAAAAATACACAAGGGAACATTATCGTAAACTGAAAAGCAAGACGAACAACACTACTCTCAAAGGCCAATTAAGTGTGTGTGTGTGTGTTTTTGTGTGTGTGTGTGTGTGTGTGTGTGTGTGTGTGTGTGTGTGTGTGTGTGTGTGTGTGTGTGTGTGTGTGTAGTTCCTCTTAACTCTTCCCCTTGCGTGTTCTCCTCCCCTCACCCTACATAACCTCCCCCCTCACCCTATCAACCCCTTCCCTCAATCTTCCCTCAACTCCTCCCCTCAACTATGCTACCATCAACTTGTCTATCCTCACCCTACCAACGTCCTCTCTCCTTTTCCCTCTCTACCTCTCCCTTCACACCCTCCTCATCACCGCCTCCCCCTCATTCCTCATCTCCCCTACCCTCATTCTCTCCCTTCCTCGGCTAATAATTCTCACTCCGCCATTATCGGAAAGTGGACTCTAAATTTGCAACACATTTATGAAAAGTTCGAGTCTCTTTTATTCGTGGTTTTGTTTATAATTTGTATTAGCGACCACCGTGTTGTGTTGTGTTGTAGATATGGGTAGAAACTTATGGGAAAATGTACATAAGGTTTATATACGAGTACATGTGTGTGTGTGTGTGTGTACTCCCATCTTTATTTATGACTTTTCATTAAATAAATGATGATACTGTATATGAATATATATGTTTTAACCATAAAAACACGACTGGCTCACTCAGGTAAACCATTACCACCCGTAGGAGATATGATCGTTAATGTCTCCTCGTGAAAGAGTCTCACCTGCAACGAAATAAAACATAATTGGTTTAATTTTCTAATAAATCTATTAGTTTATAATGTTTACAAGTGCTTGTTCAACTATAAGTACAAGTACATGAGCACAAATACTATTCGCGATCATTGTACATTATCATGAAACAATGTATTGTGCACAAAAAACAAAGGGTTATGATAATTTCGTTCGTATGAAATTTGCATGGCGATTGGATCTTCCTTCCAGTTATCAGCTCACTAACGTAATCGTTTAGCTAATACCCCCTACCTTAATACTGTGTGTGTATATATATATATATATATATATATATATATATATATATATATATATATATATATATATATATATATATATATATATATATATATATATATATATAATTTATCTGAAATAAAACAAGAGGACATTTTCCCATACATAACAATAAAAACAGAAGGTTATCCTTGTTTGGCTTAAATGCTCGTTGTGTTTGGGCTTAATTGAACGATTTATCCCAGTTAGCCTGATATATATATATATATATATATATATATATATATATATATATATATATATATATATATATATATATATATATATATATATACAGTATTTTCAACCTAGCCTAATCTGAAATAAACTTTATTCATCTCAATTCGCTCAAAATATCAACATCCTCACAACGACTGTTACCTCCCTCCAACATCCACACCAACGACTCTTACCTTCCCTTCAACATCCACACAACGACTCTTACCTTCCCTCCAACATCCACACCAACGACTGTTACCTTCCCTTCAACATCCACACCAACGACTCTTACCTTCCTCTCCAACATCCACACCAACGACTGTTACCTTCCCTTCAACATCCACACCAACGACTCTTACCTTCCCTCCAACATCCACACCAACGAGTTACTCTTACCTCTTACCCCCTCCAACATCCACACCAAAGACTCTTACCTCCCCTCCAACATCCACACCAACGACTCTTACCTTCCCTCCAACATCCACACCAAAGACTCTTACCTCCCCTCCAACATCCCCACCAAAGACTCTTACCTCCCCTCCATCCACACCAACGACTCTTACAACATCCACACAACATCCACAACCTCTTACCTCCCTCCAACATCCACACCAAAGACTCTTACCTTCCCTCCAACATCCAACGAGACTCTTACCTCCTCCAACATCCACACGGACTCTTACCCCCTCCAACATCCACACCAAAGACTCTTACCTCCCCTCCAACATCCCCACCAAAGACTCTTACGACCTCGGTGGTGAGCTTCAGGGGGGGGGGGGGAGGTAAAGAGTCTGGTCACACTCACCTCATATATGGTATCTTGGTTTAAGGTCACAGGTCAGAGTCAAAGGTGGAGTGTTTCTGATCTGATGAGACCATTTCCAATACTTACATTATCAGATATTAATTTCTCTCTTAATGTGTTGATAATGTGTACACGGATACACTTAACCTTTACATACTCTGTGTTTATACTCTCCTAAGGCTGTTATATACGTGTAAAATTTCTATATGTTGTTTTTCTCTGGTTTCAAACACAATTTAGAAAGTTAAATACAGCATTAACTCGTAAAACTATTATATATTTAATTAGTGCAAATGTGAGGATAAAAAAAATATCTTCTTGAGTGTATCACTGAACAGTATCAACAAAATAGTGGAATTCTCGCACATGCAAACCCATCCACAGTGGACTTACCGAGCTCACATACAGCAAGCAGACTCGAGAACAGACAGATAACACCAGATATATTCTCACCATGCAATGTCGTCATTAATCAACTAAAATAAATATCTCGTGTATGTGTGTTATACAGGGAATGATACATTGTGTGTATAATGATGTAGTATTTATAGTCTGTAACAAACCCCTGAGTTTTGGTTGTTTCGTACACAGGTCTTCGTATACATTTTTGGGGTCTTCGTTCGATTCGTGCACATTATCGTTTTCTTTACACTGTACAGTACATAACTACCAGGTTAGGTTAGGTTAGGTTAGGTTAGGTTGGGTTAGGTTAGGTTAGGTTAGGTTAGGTTAGGTTAGGTTAGGTTTGTTTCAAAGAGAATACGAAACGACTTTTTACGAAACAACTTGCAATCTGTGTTTGAAATAACCAAATGTGTACAAAACAGCCGATGTACGAAGCGACTCTTTCTTGTTTTTTTACGATATGTCCCACATCTGAAACGACCCATTCACAAAACGACGTACATCCTTATATATAATCTCTCTCTGTGACGTCGATTCTCTCATGATATTAAATCTACGAATTACCAGACAACAATAACACCCAGTCATATCTCACGTCTTCGTTACTCCCTATTGGTCTTCATCACCTGACCGAGGGTTACATAAATTAAAACAGATGAGAGTGTCTCCTCCCCACTTCCTGTAATGAGTTATGCTCCAGGTGGGCTATATATATATGTTTCATTTCTTAATTATGGAAAATTTCTCTGTGGGTGATATACAAACTTGCATTTACACTGATTCATTCCTTAAAAGTAACAGATGACGTTTAAATTTACCTCCCAGAAATAGTGACCAAAAAAAGTCTATAGGAAAGAGATATATTTTTTATTTACTCGTGTGTTATAACTTGAAGGAAATTTGGTCATTTTTATGGTCTGCCTTTCAAGAGATACAAGAGAGAGAGACCAGAAGAAAAAACATAATTTAGGATTTCTAGAGACTCTAATTCCTCTATTGCTGTATGAGTTTACCATTAGTGACATCACATTTCATTCCCTTTTTAATCTTTTTTATTGACCCCAGACCCATGATCTTTGTGCACCTATAAAGTCACAAAACTATCCCAGCTTCCTAAATATAAATACATTATTAACAATCTGTCTCTGACTTACGCCTCATCAAAAGTCATGTTCGGCAGTTTACAATAAAAGAGACTAAAAAACAAAGAATTTTGAGCACGAAATACACACAATAAACAAACTGTTATTGACGGGTTACATTGAGTCAAGGCTCACTGACTCACAGATAACGAGGAATTTTTAATTGTTTTCCGATGTGATGGCCGCTGAGCCGGATATAACCCTTCACAGGAATTTTGGAATAACATCTGGGTCATTAGTCTCTCTCATCGGCCACGACTGCCAGTTACACCAGAACACTGATGTATCCTGTGTGTCTGTGTGTGTGTGTTTGATTGTAATTGTACATATAATTATATAGTACATGCAAGCACACATACGCACATATATATGCACTGACACACACACACACACACACACACACACACACACACACACAACACAGACGACAGCTATCTCTATAGCTTTCCTCCTTGGGGCTGGGAAGCACAAAACACCCTTCACCATTCTCCAGCCTCCCAGACGAGCGAGGGTAATCACCGATCGTGACGCTCCAGTTTTGTTTGCTCTCCCACAAGATACATATGGTAATCTCTCGTCCAATGAGGCACAATATTTGCTTGAGAAATGGTCCCTCATCTTCCCAAGGTCTCTCCCAAAAGCATCTTCGACGTAACGCTGGAGGAAATGTATCACCCTCTCGCATATCTTGTTACTTGAAAAAAGACCAAAAATAGTTCGGGGTCTTCAGCTGTTGTTGTTACATAGTATTTGGTATACGAGGGACTGGAGAAGAAATTTATTGTCTTAGTCTTGTGGCTCTCTGGGTGTTGAAGGTTCTCAGTATAAGGAGGAGAAGAGCGAATGTCAGGGGGTGTATGAGAAATGATCGATTTTATGAGCAGCGAGTTCATATATATGTCTTTTATCATGTGGGTTGTGATGAATATTGATACATAAACTTCTGACTCATTGTAGGACCCTTTTCTACCTTCCATTTTAATTGTTAATCTATCTAATTCTATTTACGTTGTGTATATAGAAAATATTTTACAGATAATGGAGGAAAAAAAATTGTAAACGAGAGAGATTCCATTAATATTCCACCTTTGTCTGTGTATGTCAGTGTACCGTGTTAAAGTAAAGGCTTGAAGAAATATAAATGGATTACGTTGAAATTTAATGTAGCCCGGCAAGATCTCAGACACGTTCAGTAATCATTGTTTTCCTTACACACCACAACCTTATCTCCCTGGTAATTAGGTACCCCTCGACCCAGTAGCGGGAAAGATGGTACCGTACCTGTCTATTAGTGATGAGCTTGAAGGTGAAGAAGATGACGTGTTTGGTCTAGTTACATCTGGATAATAGTATTCATAATGAGATGATACAGCACCATACATGTTAGTGGATCTCTCTCTCTCTCTCTCTCTCTCTCTCTCTCTCTCTCTCTCTCTCTCTCTCTCTCTCTCTCTCTCATCGTGATTAAGATTATACGATACCACGTTACATCACCACTCTTCCTCCCTTTACATCCGCCCCTATTATCATTTACACAGATCATCAATTTTATGGTCACCTATCATAAAAAGGTCCCATAACACACACATATAACACCAAGACTCTCCACCAGAGGCACCACACGTCGAGGAAGTAGACCTTTTTATCTCGGATGATTAAAAAGGGCAGACTGTATCTACCTTTGTGTATATATGCCAAGGGTCAATAGATCCAAGATACCTCTGTTCACATTATAGGTTAAAACTCACTATTATTACAGTAGGCATATAGGGCCATCTTATATATCTTCCATATTTATGTTAATTGTGTATGTCTAGGTTAAAACGCTATCTATATGTATGTATGTATGAATAGAGTATGTAATCTAGGATGATATATCTCCCATTACCAATACTACATAACTAAGTAATCCATAGATAATTGTGTTATTAATGACTTAAGTACAATCCATCGCCTATATAATAATACTCTCCTTAGTTAGCATTACACCTGTGCTTTACAACCTTTAATCTCCTTACCTACTCATTATATTCCTGAATGAAGATTGTGACTCAGGTATACACGTCAGACACACCTTCGTACTCTAAGCTCAGTTAATCACATTAAGTAGTTTCAGAGTAAGTTAGATAAGCAAACATTGACTCTCTCTGCTCCACTAACTTGATGGACCATTTTTTTAAGTGAACTCGCGTACGACCCGACTCAACTTGGCCAGTTTTTTTTTTTTTTTAGTTTCGTGAGAGAGAGAGAGAGAGAGAGAGAGAGAGAGAGAGAGAGAGACGCTGAGTTGTAAATAATCACTTATCACACACACACACACACACACACGTAACAGAGACCACTATTTTGGCTACTTCAAACCCCTGATATGGCTCTTAAATCTAGTTTTATTTATCAGAATGTTATTTTTTGTTGTTGGATGGAATAGAACGATACTAAAATTAAATTGATAAGAAAGGAAGAATAAAAAATGACAAAAAAAAACCTGTGACAAGACGTTAGAAAGTTGAAGAAAAGGAAAAATAGTGGTGGTGATATGCATTTGAGAAAGACGAGAGAAGGAGGGAATGAAGTAAAAGACGGAGAGAGAATAGGGAAATTTATCTTCAGAAGAGGATCCATAAATTCAACGATATCAATAGTAATTACAAATATGAAAATAATTAGAATATTCATAATAACAGTAATACTAAAAATATAATAATACCAATGATAACAATAGATAATAATGAATGTGACGATGATGATGATTACGAAAACAACATTAAAATCGAAAAAGAAAGTACATCAAATATAAGGACTCAAGGAGACTGAAGACCTTAGAGAAGAGACTTGAAATAGAGAGATATTTTGGTACGGTAATTTCCCCTGTATGAATATCTTATACTCTTGCTCCTCCCACGTGCCTCCTCCTAGACATCTCTCACAGGCTTCCTCAGTGCTCCTTCTTTGCTTCCTGTCCACACATATCCCTCATATCTGTCGAACCTTACACACCTCCAATCTTACCTTTAATTTTCGAATGATCTCCTCAGGACACGACAACAGATATACAGGCAATCAACATAGTATTTTCTGTAACAACTTATAAATAATTACGACACAAGTATTAAGTCATGGTTGCTCTGTATACATATTCGTAGGTTCATAGTTTACCTTTCCGCGATTTCCATACCTCTCGTACGCCCCAGCCTCACCCCCTCCTCTCTCACGCCCCTTGTAGCGTTCTCTTTCCCGCTTTTCTCTCTCACGTCTCTTTGTGCCTCAACTTGTCCTTCTATACTTTCCTAAGCTTCCTTCACCTCAGCCGCACCTTCTGTACCTAAAATACGCTTCCTGCACCTAATCTACGCTTCCTGTAACTAATCCACGCTTCCTTCGCCTAATATACGCTTCCTGTAACTAATCCACGCTTCCTTCACCTAATATAAGTTTCTGCACTTAAATCACGCTTCCTTCACCTAAATAACGCTTCCTTCACCTAATTCACGCCTCCTGCACCTAATCCACGCTTCCTGCACCTATTCTCTGGCATCTATTCCACTACCACCAGTGCCTTTCTCACGCCTTCCACTCTCCGTTTTCTTCGGCCATACGTCTATTCCACACTCTTTTGTGCCTCTCCCACATTCCTATCACTTTCTATCATTGTCTTGTACCACTATCTCGAATATTCCTCCTCCTCCTCCTCCTCCTCTCTTCTTAAAGGTTACTCTACCCCCTGACTCTAACCTCCAAATAATTGACAGAAGGGGAGTAGAGATAATGAACAAACACAGATAATTTTAGAAAGAAAAGTGTCATTTTGCCCAGACTATCTCCGTCATAGGCACACCGGGAATATCCTAATGGGAAGGAACTCATTACCCTCTCCTATATCCAGTGAGTCAAATATAGCCAACAGCGCATCTCCTACACCCAAGAGTTTCATTTATAGTGAATAACGATAAATCTAGTCTAAATGGCGCCATTTGCCGAGGGGTTAATGTGACCTACTTCAGGACGTAAGAGATTAACTGGAATTTTTTTGGGCCAACGCTAGTCTGCTCAGTGAATGCTATCTGTTGACTGACTGACTGACTGGGAGAGAGACCTTTTCTCCCTTGCTTTTGACTGGACTTGTTCAACCTCATCTCTCTTAAACCAAAACTGTTCTCTGTCACACTTACAATTTATGGCTTATTATTGTTGACCTATTTTGTATATTTACCTTTTAACTGCATCACCTTCCCACTCATTAACTCGCCTACTCACTGACGGACAATACATCCATCTAGCGCATCATTACACGACTTTTCTTTCAGTTTATAATATAAATACGTATAAATATACATATAAAACGCTCTGGACATCAATTCTAAATATAATCTTGATTGGTAGTCGTTACTTAGGGCCAGGTAAGCAGCGCCCCTCCTCCGCACAGGTGGGTATGAAGACGCTGCGACTGTCTTGAGATGAACGACGCCCAGAGGTGTACTTATAAGGGCCTACCTGAGCGGAGAAACACTCGCTAGGGAACGATAAATCACTGAGTAAGATTTGTATTACCATATGAGCTGAAGGAGGTCAATACTGAGTGTTATAAATACATGAAGAAGGAAGGCGTGTGTGTGTGTGTGTGTGTGTGTGTGTGTGTGTGTGTGCGTGTGTGTGTGTGTGTGTGTGTGTGTGTGTGTGTGTGTGTGTGTGTGTGTGTGTGTGTCAGGAGTTAATATGCTTTGGTTTCTCTAGGATATTTTTTTTTCTCCCAAGTGGACATATTGATAACAACAAGAACTGCTCAGTGACTCCGTTAAATGACACCTGAAAAATAGGACTCTTCTCTCAGTGTAGTCAGGAGAGGCGGAAACTGAGTTGATTAAACGCCGCTCCCTAAAATATTGAAGGCAATAGGTTAAAGTTGATTACACATGTCAGTTTACCCTCCACCTTCAACCAGCTCCCTGACATACCCCTCCATAACTCATTCTCTCTGTCTTAACTACCCTCCAAATACCTACCTTACCCTCCGTCCGTATATCCCCGCACCCTTTCCGCCCGCCTACCCCTCGTACAGCACATCCCTACACTCCCTTCACTCGCTTACCCCTTCTACAACACAGCCTCACCCCTCCTACCCCTCGTACAGCACATCCCTACAACCCCTTCACTCGCTTACCCCTTCTACAACACAGCCTCACACCCTACCCCTCGTACAGCACATCCCTACAACCCCTTCACTTTCTACAACACAGCCTCACACCCTCCTACCCCTACACACATCCCTACACACTTACCCTTCTACAACACAGCCTCACACCCCTCCTACCCCTCGTACAGCACATCCCCCCCTTCACTGGCAGCACATCCCTACACCGCGCACCCTCAGCACAGCAACAACACAGCCTCACACCCCTCCTAACCACAACACATCCCTACACCCCCTTACATTTCCAACGCCGCTAAAAGAACTCAGTAAATCTTTCTGTTGAATATTGGATTGAGTGATACATTTAGGATGAAAGAGCCGTCGAGTATTTTTTCCAACCGCAGTTTTGATATGAATTTTCGAATATTTCACGTGGTTGGTTTTAGCTGGTCGAAAAAGGGTTCTACCTGAATTGATACAACCAACGTCAAAGTGATTAGAGAGGCAACAGTAAGCTGTGTCATGTCACATAACGTAATGATTGGACATTTTTTTTGCGGCTCTGTTCTCGTCTTTGTGAGGATGAAAGAGCCGTCGAGTATTTTTTCCAAATGATTGATTGGTGATTTTAATGAATTATTGCCGCAGTTTTGATATGAATTTTCGAATATTTCACGTGGTTGGTTTTAGCTGGTCGAAAAAGGGTTCTACCTGAATTGATACAACCAACGTCAAAGTGATTATTACATTATGAGAGGCAATAGAGTGTAGTGAGAATTAATTACAGTTTGCTTTTGCTCAAGTAAATTTTTTTATATACTGTGTGATTTATATAACATGAACACAGTAACGTAATGCATGACACACATACGAATAGTCAAATATGTATACTGTATAATCAATATCTTTTATACATATAATCAATACCCTTTACGTAATCAATATTCCCTTCTTTCCAATTAACATTATCTAAGTCACTGTTGGCTCAGCACCGTGTTGTGTGTGAGGTCAGCGTTGACGACCACACTCACGCAGCTAAATAGCGTGTTTGGTTCCATTAATGGTCGGTGTAACGAGGGTGTTGGCAGTACAGTTTTGATGGCCTTAATATTTTGTTCGGGTCGTCGCCTTCGATGATTGCTAACTCGATAGTTAAAAGGCGAAATGGAGGGGATTAAAAAGGTTATGTAAACGTTACGTGTGTGTGTGTGTGTGTGTGTGTGTGTGTGTGTGTGTGTGTGTGTGTGTGGTGAAGAATATGTAAAAGAAAGAAAACATTGTACCTGAGTGGCAGTTTGTGTAGGGGAGAGGAAAAATGAGATGGTCAGAGAGAGCGAGAGAGAACATTAGTCTGTGTGAGGGGAGGAGGATGCTGGAGTCTGGTCTTCTGCCTGGGGGAGTTTGTGCCTTGGTCAGCATCCTTCTCTCCTCTCCTATATAAAGGGAAATGATCTGTAATTCTCTGTTTCATGTAATATTAAGTGAAATTGGGTACAGGATACTTGTTATTATTTCATAGGTACAAAATGAGGCAATGTGTCCGGTACTGTAAATGTCAGACTACACTTCTTCATCTGTAATGTTAGGTAATAATCAGAGCCCCATAGAACGTGAAGCGAGACTTGTATTCTAAACTGGTATAACTTTCCTCTGCTATCATACAAATGTGTCCTAGAGAAGTAATGTTTATAAATTGTCAACTTCTGTGTCTGTATCATCTGTCAGTACATTCAGCATCAACAATAATGATCCGGATTATTTCTATAGTTAGTGTTAATCATCTAAATTGTTTTTCACTCAAGTTTCTCCTTCAAGAATAATACCTTCCCTGTCCTCCATCCTCCTCCTCCTCTTCACTCTGCTCGGGGAAGAAAATTACCAGACCGTCATGCCCTGGAGTTAATCAAGAAGACAAAAGATTGGAAGGAATTTTACTTGTGTGGGATCTAATTGACTGTTGTTCTTTTAATTGAGTTTGTTACCTGCTGACTCAAGTGGAAGAGTTAGTGGCGAGATGATGTAATGTGGCAGGATTATATACGTGTTATGTATCATTGTGGTTTTATGGGTGATTTTGTGATTATTTTGGGCTGCTTTGGATGATTTGGCACAACACACACTTACTGTATTAAGGATCTCAACTCTAGTTCGATCCCAAGGCGCTCCTGATTCGCCTAGCTGTTAATAAGTACGTAACTGTACAGTTGATGAATTGAGGGTGGTCGAGAACAGTGCCCGCCACGCTGTCCCCTTGTGTACAGAGTGATGTACCCTCACTCTCCCTAACGGGTCGTCATGCCTATGGGAATCACGTTCACTTTTTCATACTTGTTTACCTCCGACGGTAAGAAGTGACTTGAGGGGTTGGAACGTTTCACATGTAGACACTGCTAGAATGTTTTTTTTTTCCTGAGGGTTAAGAAAATATCCATGACAACCCAATCTAAGAATCTGGAAGATGAATTCTAAAACATTTACCAGTGCAGCCAACGCCACCCTGCACCATAACACTAACACGACCCTAAATAACATAACTATTAACACTTTAGCCAACTATCAAAACACATATGGACCACTATCACCACCCCACCTCCCCATCACTCCCTCACCTCCCCATCACCAGCACTCCCTCACCTCCCCATCACCAGCACTCTCCCTCCTCCCCATCACCAGCACTCCCTCACCTCCCCATCACCAGCTCCTGCCTCCCCTCCCTCCCATCCAGCACTCCTCACCTCCCCCTCACCTCCAGCACCTCCCCACAGCACTCCTCACCTCCCCATCACCATCCTCCTCACCTCCCCATCCCTCCTCCTTCACCTCCCCATCACCAGCCTCCCTCCTCCCATCCTCTCCCTCACCTCCCCATCACCTCCCCTCCTCCCTCTCCCCCCCTCTCCCCATCCTCCCACCTCCCCATCACCAGCACTCCCTCACCTCCCCCCACCAGCCTCCCTCCCCATTCACCTCTCTTTCCTGTATCCTCCCCTCCTCCACAGCACTACCACCCCCTCACCCTCCCTCTACCACTCTTCCTCATTAATTATTCCCTCCAGCCTATTCCTTCTCCTCTCCCCCTTCTTCTATCCCTCGTCACCCCCAGGCTGGAAGACCCCTATGCTCCGTTACACACACACACACACATACATGATAGTGAGTACAGTATAAATCGTGAGTATTACAGAGACATATTACCGAAGACATCCAATATACTAATGAAAATGGATGACTAAAAATATATATTAGAAGTTTATCTCCCGAAGTCATTTGCCCGAAAGAAAATTCATCATTCATATCTTGTGTTCTGTCCTCCGAAGGCATCTGTCAACTACCAAGCATGTCATAACCTGTTGTATCTTAGCCTCTACTGTGTTCTGGTTAAACGGAGCTCTACAAGTAACCTATAAAACATGGTGTATGATTTTTTTTTTACAAGGAAATATCTCAGGGCGGTTTACAAGTTCTTTTGGCCCCAAATTTGGTTTGCTAATGTCATTTCCTACATTTGGACCTGCCTCGCACGCCGGGCTATAAGTGCGACTCCAATCAGATGTATGAGGAGGTGGTAGTAGTGGGGGAGGGGGAAGGAGGTGTTATTCATGTGTGTATAACTCTACTGGTACATTCATGACCATATTATTAATGAATAAATTTGCTTACGTCAATAGAAAGATGTAGAATGTTCTAGATATACACCATTACAAACTTCTACTGACACACACACACACACTCTCTCTCCCTCTCTCTCTCTCTCTCTCAGTTGCTCTAATAGCCTTTATCTTAGTTGGTGACAAATAGCCGTCAACCCGAACTAAAAGACAAGAGAGTACCCGTGTCTAGACAAGAACACCGCCACTACCAATTGTGTATTTTGGGTTTAGGGTTTTGGGGATTACGAAGACATAAACAAAGCTGATATTGTATAAGTTATCTTAGTTATCTCATATCAAACATCCCTGAAGATAAGTTCCCAGAAGCTATTAACACCTGTTTCCTTCAGCTAGGTAAAAGGACGAGTTAGGTCCACACGCTGTACTAATTACCTCCATAGAAAACTTCATTTAATATAAACAAACACGTTAAGACGACACGGATGACTCAGCTGCCTTCCCCCTCCCCCCCCCTGCCCTTCCCCCTCCCCTTCCGCCCTCCCCTTCCCCCTCTCTTTTCCCCTCCCCCCTCCCCCTCCCTACTCCCCAGAGCGTAATCACTGATCTCGTGAATCTCAATGATACACAACTATTGGAGTCTTCCGAATCCATTAAGTGTCATTATTTTTAGGAGCGACATTACAGGTTATAAAATACAACCTTCGATACAGATATTTCAAGATTGCTGTTATATATGTTGATCCTGGTTAGTGGTTGTCCTATTGGTGTTTTTTGGGGGTTGTTTTAATTCATAGAGAAACTGCAACACTAATTCCTCCCAAACATACTGAGTGTCAGGAGAATCAGGCTTCATTACTTAGATATATTGGTTCTGGTGTGTCCATAAGGGTTCTCGAGGTCCTGTTTGTTCCTGTTGATGATGGTCTACCTACTCGAGGAATAGTATGTTGAACCTTCCCAGTTGGAGGGAGAGTTAGGGAAGGTTGGAGGGTGATGTGGATATAAGAGGTCGAGGAGGAGTCTACCTTCAAGTTAATATTTGTTTTTCTATCCAAATATTTACACGGAAGAGTTCACTTTAAACTCCCACGACACGTCTCTTACACATTAGGAGTCACTGTACATATATGTTGAGACGCAGGTGAATAAATAATCAAACATATACCTGTGTTATATCCGCTTAACAGTCGCTTGCTGGAGCTAGGCCAAGAAAGGCTTTTGTGTATCTAGACGTTCACCGTAGAGACAAAATGGTTACTAAAGGGAAGTCTTAAATAGCAGTTGCAGAAATGACGCTCCCTGGCACCCCTTTTTAACCCCCTTACTACTTCCTTAACCCCCTCACCCCCTCCCCTTACTCTCTCCTCCTACTCCCTTCCCTCACTCCCTCACCCCTCTCTCCCTCCTCCATCCCCCGTGTGAAAACTACCTTCCCGATGTCCGATTCAAATGAAACTCAGGATTTAGGGAAGTTTAGTGGTTTGCCATCTGAAAGTGTAATTTACATTCCTGAGATTCCAACCTTTTACAGAATCTAGATATCGAAGAAAGGTATTTAAATTTGTTCCTTTAATCATGATACGTTCAATTCCCTAACTTATAAGACAGATTGAGAATACTAATACCAGATTCACCTAAATGGGACACCCAGATGTCAGTGGCAACTTTCTTATCACCATGACAACAAGAGAATGGAGCAAGATGCATTATATATGATGTCATCCTCACTCCCTAGGTCGACTCCCTCCCTCCCCCTCTCCCTCCCTCTACGGGATTTATTGATTTTGTTGTTATCTGCCTGTCATCACTTGTTATCTAGCTATGGTGTTTCATTAGTTACCCTCAGGTGATAAAGTTAGTTAGTTAGTTAGTTAGTTAGTTAGTTAGTTAGTTAGTTACTGAGTTAGGTAGTTACTGAGTTAGGTAGTTAGTTAGTTAGATAGTTAGTTAGTTAGTTAGTTAGTTAGTTAGTTAGTTAGTTAGTTAGTTAGTTAGTTAGTTAGTTAGTTAGTTACTGAGTTAGGTAGTTAGTTAGTTAGATAGTTCGTTAGTTTGTTAGTTAGTTAGTTAGTTAGTTAGTTAGTTAGTTAGTTAGTTAGTTAGTTAGTTAGTTAGTTGCTGTGATACGTTGAACATAACTCATTGTCTTTACTTACTTGATATTGTAAATACTTACATTGTTTGACTTATATTGTAGTGAGGAACAATTAGCATTGTATCACTGCTTTACTGACGCCAGCTACTACGACATCAGACATACGTACAATCAGAAACCATAATTACTGGCCCATTCAGGTCGGTGAGATCAGGGGTCCTTACTGGTCGGCAGCTCACAGAGTGTCAACGCACGCACGAACACACAGACCATCATATACCCTTGAATGCTCGTCATAGTCGTTCAGGTCATACCGCCCCTTTACTTTGAATATAATGTTACTTATTACTGCTCCACAAACGTGAAGTAAATCAGTTATATGTTATGTCTAATGGACAACAAACATGTCCACTGGCCGGTGCTAAAAGGATATAGCAGCAGTTTTAGAATATGTCTGCTTAGGCCAACACAGGAGTACTCTGGTGATGTCCCACACGACATAATGTTGTCATAGTACAGCAGCAGGCCAAGTCTCATGCTTTAGTTAACATACACAGTTCTCCGATACACTGAACACATCGTTGGGCTGTCAGTACAACTCCTGCTGGCCGTGAAGGTCATCACCTCATTAGGCTGCCTGTCTATAAATATTAAACTATGAAACATCAAATATCACACCTCTAAGCAGTGGTAAATAATGTTAATACTGTATTGTTTATACCACAAAGTGAAGAATCTGGCAAAAGTTACTGAGAACTGTATACCTGTATACTTCATATAAGTTGTGGTTACTTGTGGTCGTAAATCCTTCACTCGCAGAAACAAACACCAAAGTCTCGGTGTGTTGTGGAAGCTACGTTAGAATACGTAATAAATATATCAAGATATGACAGTAGATACTCTTAGCGTCACTAGCCAGTGTTGCCTCTCTCAGTCTTAGAGAGAAATAGAGGAAAAATCTCAACCTTACTCGGGGGTCCAGCGGGACCTTCGCTAGCATCATTCCTTGGGGGCGCAGGGCAGCTGTTCTGGCCCTCTCGACGGAGTCCTGAAGACCGTCAGCTGTCTCAGCACCTAAGGAGGGTGGCCTATGGGACCCACTCGGCGGGGTTCCTGGAAGGTTCCGGGCTGCCCATGTTAGCAGATGAACGTTCGGACAACAGTATTTCGGCCTATATAGTCAAAATTTTACATGGCCATTAATGTTGTCCGGCGTGTCAGCAACCTATTGGTTCACCTCTACACCCGTGGGAACACCCAAGTCGGTTGTGTACAACAGCGTCAGAGACTTAAAGCAGCCTTACAGTAAGAACGGAATGTTGTATAATCAGCACCAATGTCTTAAGGCTCATTAAGGCATCATGTGTTGGTCAATACAAAAGTTTTACCAAGTTAATGGCCGACAATCCAATATAATATTTATGATTTTTCACTTGTAATAATACATGTACAGTTTAAATGAATAGCTTCATACAAAACGTAACATAACGTAACGTCCTTAACGTAATGATATGTAACGAAATATAACGAAATATAACGTAACCTGCTTTAGGTATATATAATTTGAATATATTATGATTGTAAACGACGTCTTATTATGAAACAGCTTTTTTTTCATATGCAAATTAATTTACATTGTCATAACAATGAAAAAAGATTATCCCATTATCCCCATTTGACGGACACACACACACACACACGGGTGGCTAAGAAACAAGAACAGGGGGAAGGGAATAGGAGAGGTGGTGTGTGGTAGACATATCCTTTCATGACGTGTTTAAATTTTTTGACAACACTTGAATATAACTTGCCAAGGGGACAAGGTAATGATGTGATACACAGCAGTGGTTCATCATTATTCTATGGCCAGCAAGGAAATAATTAGAGAGTTTCATGAAGTGACTCACACAGAAACACATGAACATTTTTATACTGTTTTAAAAGTATTGTCTAATAAAATTAATAAATTCTTGTAATTAGTTCTTAACAATGTTACTATACAAAAGCCTATGTGATACATAGGCTCCATAAGACACGAGATGTATCTCGTGTACTACCGCCTGGGAAGATATTGGAAGCATAATGTGTTGTCTAATGGTAGACCCTGCTGCCATATGTGACCAAGTCCCAGGTGGCTGATCTGACTTTCTGCCTTATTTACACACAATTGCAGGGTCTCAGTTGTTTCTCTTACTATTGACAACACAACATACATATATTGTTTCTCACTTTTGATTATTTTTGTATTTCTTTATGGTTCTTTATTATTATTATTATTATTATTATTATTATTATTATTATTATTATTATTATTATTATTATTATTATTATTAATATTATTATTATTATTATTATTATTAATTTATTTTCAATTTTGTTTTTATTTTATTATAAATTTCATTTACTATAAATTATTATTATTAATATTATTAATATTATTATTATTATTATTATTATTATTATTATTATTATTATTATTATTATTATTATTATTATTATTATTATTATTATTATTATTATTATTATTATTATTATTATTATTATTATTATTATTATTACATTTTCGCCCCCGAGGCCCCGATGTGGGTCAGTGACCTGTGCCTGGGTGGGCTAATCCCCGTAAAAAAACAAACAAAAAACATACATACATACATACATACATACATACATACATACATACATACATACATACATACATACATACATACATACGAATAGTATTAAACTCGCAGAATACATTATCAGGAACGGTTATACGTACATTCATACAAACCCAGATATATCAATATTTATTTGTAATTGAAAAACATACAAAAGAAATGTATATCATTAAAATCCCCCCAAAAATACAAAACACACACACACACACACACACACACACACACACACACACACACACGTACTCTGAATATTTTCCCCTTAGATAAAGCTAATACTAATAAAAATCACTAACAATAGTACCCCAAAAAAATGCAAAAAACCAAGAAAAAAAAAAGCTCATCGGTAAATAGCAGTGCGGATCTCTTGCAAAACCCAGAAACTCCAATCAAAAGATCCAGACAATATGGATTTTCTATATACCAGCTCGTCCTATTGTCGAGTTTATGTGTGCTCGGGGCGTCTCCTGTTGCCCCTTGTGTTTTGTACGATGGATGCCGTATGTGTGTGTGTGTGTGTGTGTGTGTGTGTGTGTGTGTGTGTGTGTGTGTGTGTATGGTGGAGGATGGAGGGAGAATGTTAGATGGAGAATGAGGGAATTGTTGTTGGAGGATGGAGAGAGGATTTATGGAATGAGGATGAATCTGGTATATGGATGGAGGATAGAAGGATGTATGTATGGAGGATTTAGAGAGGATGTATGATAGAGGATGAGGAGGTATGTGGATAGAGGATGGCTGCTGTATTGTATATTGGATGTATAGAAGAGGTTAATGATCATATATAGATTGATAAGTATAATATTTCTCTTTATAAATATCAATCTCCACTTTAAATGATACTCGACTCTATATTAAACCCAAGAAATTCCTCATGAGAAATATAAAATACAATATAATTCCTCAACACTCCTATAATCATCAACCATCAACTCATTATAGAATACAATTATACAATCGAGTTATCTGATGCCTCAATAAAATAAGAAAAAATAACAGCACTGCCACTCAATTCTATCTGTTGGAAAAATAACCCAGCCGGTGATTTATCAATAACCAGCAAATGACTGTTTAATTCACTAGAAATTACGTGTTTTGTGTGTGTGAAATGTGAAATCGTATTTGCTGTACATGTTCAATCTATATAGGTATTTAATTGAACTACACGATTAAAGTTTGTTAAAAGACTTTATTTTTCCCGTGGTTAGGTTAGGTTAGGTTAGGTTAGGTTAGGTTAGGTTAGGTTAGGTTAGGTTAGGTTAGGTTAGGTTAGGTTAGGCTAGGTTAGGTTAGGTTAGGTTAGTGCTATCATACACAATTCCCAAGACAAACCCAGGCCTAAAGATTATGGCTTGTTATTTGTTTTTATGTATTTAAGTGGTTTTTATAGATCTATGGTTTTATTTGGTTTTAATCATCTGGTTTTCCTTTAGAATATTTATGTGTTTTTTATGGTTTTAGTCTTTTTTTTATAGTTAAACTTATGTGGTGTAGATGGAAGCCATTCCTTTATGATTTTCACTGAATTTACTTGCAATATATTCCATTTCCTTATACGAGATTTTATGCAAATGTATATGAATTTTATGTCTGTGACTTTCAGAGCAATTTAATAGCAAATTCTTTTCCATCAGCAGAAAGTTTATGCATTTAAAAGGATTTTATGACTGCGATATTCACTCGAGTTTAAATACAAGATTTTCTTTCTTCAGTTAAATTTAATGCATTAAACCGGAATTTATAGCTCTGTGGTTTTTAACTGGTTTTGGTCGGAGGTATTTTTTTTTTGTAATTTTAGTGAGATTTTATGCATTGAGCTGTGTTTTATCGTGCAAGAACCTTAAGTCGTGGGAGAGGAAGGTGTTGAGGCCTTGTACCCATTGTTTACTGGAGCGTTTAGCGAGAGATGTTGATCCAATACTTATTATATCTCTGTGTATTTGTGAGGTTCAGTTCTCATCACTTACTTGATTCTTGTTTAATATTTTGGTTTCCTTCTTTTTACTCTCTTGTGTTATTCTTCTCTTCTCTATTTTTCCTGTTTGGTTCGACTCTCTCTCTCTGTCACACACAATGTTTCCTCTGTTTTTCTCTCTCTCTCTCTTTTCCTCTCATCTCCTTTCCCCTGTTTCTATTTCTTCTCTCCCTCTCATCATAACCCTCACTAACATGAGTGGAACAAGTTACCAAACATCATCATTAACTCGAATACGCTGGACAGCTTCAAACATACCCTGTAGGTTGGATGGATATATGAGCGATAGGGGTTGGGTGTAAATGGGACTGCCCAGTAAGGGCCAATAGGCCCGCTGCAGTTTCCTCCATTCTTAGGTTCTTATGTTCTTAACATACAGGGCAGAGAAGTAGCCAGACTTTGTGTACGCCTAGTTTTTTTCTTTTGTCAAGGTTCATACATCAACAAGTGTGTGTGTGTGTGTGTGTGTGTGTGTGTGTGTGTGTGTGTGTGTGTGCGTGGGCGTACTCAAAGTTTCGCTGGTTAATATGTAGGTTAGTTCAGTTAGGTTAGGTTAGGGTAGGGTAGGGTAGGATAGGGTAGGGTAGGGTAGAGTAGGGTAGGGTAGGGTAGATTTCAGGACGGCATCTTGGAGAGGACGGACGCGGTACAAAGGCGGCGGTGGTGCGTTGAACACGACAACATGACCAGCCGTCAATAATATTGGAGCGACACCTGGGGCACTATAGCGTGGCGTCCATCCCTCGCCTCTCTGTCTGTCTGTCTGTCTGTTTCTCCCTTTTCGTCGCCCCCTTCATCTCCCGCTTCTTCTCTCTTCCTCCTCCTTTCATAACCCCACCCCATCTCTCTTCCTCCTCTTCCTCTTCCTTTCATTTGGTCTTTTCCTTCTTTTTCTATTTCGTCACCCCCTCCCCCCTCTCTCCTCCTCCGCCTCCTCTCCCTCCCACTCACTCAACACAAACCTCCGCACTCCTGCTGGTATATCGCCGTGGTCAGCAGCTCTACGACCCAGAAGGAGAGGTGGGAGGAGTCTTTAGGTGAAGTAATATGGTAAATGGAGTCAGTATGTACTACCTTCAAGGGCTCTTATTCACCACCCAGGCTTCTACAACATTTCTCTCGACCACAAAGGGGAAGAAGAGTGACCAGGTCTACACACATACACACACACACACACATACACACGCACACTCAGAGACGCACGTACACACACCTGGGGATCATCCGGCTTACCTGACCAGCGTCCTCATTACCGGAGAGGCTCACGGGGAGTCCCCTCATCAACCTTCACCCTCCCCTGTCCTCCCGGTGTTCTCTTATTGTTCTCCTGGCATCCTCCTGACGTCCTCTTGGCATCCTCATGGTGTCCTTCTGGTGTCCATCCGGTGTCCTCCTGACATCCTCTTGGCATCCTCCTGACGTCCTCTTGTCATCCTCCTGACGTGTCCTCTGATCCTGACATCCTCCTGGTGTCCTCCCTCCTGACATCCTCTTGGCATCCTCCTGACGTCCTCTTGTCATCCTCCTGATGTCCTCCTGACGTCCTCCTGACGTCCTCTTGGCATCCTCTTGGTGTCCTCCTGCCCCTACCTCTTGTGACCCACTGGTGCTTTCATATGTCCTTTTGGCTTCTATCCGCCGGCGTCTTATAGGCGTCCCTTAAGTGTCTTTCCTTTCCTCCGTCAGGTGTCCATTGTCGTCGTTGTCCCCAGCTGTTATTGTTATTTCCTCTTGTGTCTCTTTTTCTCTTCCCTCCGCCTGCGTCCATTGTGTCTCTTTTTCTTGGTATTTATAAACAGACTGAGCGCTTATAATTCTACTCCTTGTTGGATACATCATCAGATATACATGGACGGATACATGGATGGGTACTTGGACGGATACATACAGTAGATGGGTACATAGACAGAATCATAAATGGGTATATAAACAGAATCATAGACGGGTACATAGACAGACTCATAGACGGGTAAATAGACATAATCATAGACGGATACATAGACAGAATCACAGACGGATACATAGACGGGTATATAGACAGATTCATAGACGTGTAAATAAACAGAATCATAGACGGGTACATAGACAGAAAAAGATATTGCTGTTATGGTGTCTGTAGTGTGTTCCTGTCTGTCTTTCTCACCTCAATAGTCTTCTTACTCCGTCTGTTAACGCGATATAAGTTCAGTCTGTATTTTAAAATATCCCGAAAACATAACAGACATAGGCCTACTCGATGCTACAGGCCTACTCGATGCTACTGTGAATTTAGTTGTCTATTCAGAATTTAGAATTCTCCTTATCCCCGTTATGTATCTCCCATTGTATGTATCAACTACCAGCATCCATTCCTGAAGGCTGTTTCTCATTGATTGTAAGTCGTCTTGATTGAATTAGTAATTCGATCTAGCTTAACGTACTCTTAAGAAATCTAATCTCATATCATCTTCAAGTCTTTTCCAAGCCTTTTGTTTCCTTCCTATTATCTTATTTTTTGTTCTAGTTTCTGGGTTTTTTTTTTACCATGTTAAACCACTGTCGTACCACACACACACACACACACACACACACACACACATTCCATTCCATATTGTCCCAAATTTCGTTTTGCGTCTGATCCTCCTCCTTCCCTCACCAGCCCTCATGACCAAACCTAACCAACCCTCCTTAATAGCCCTCCTGACCAGACCTTTCTACTCAGCCCTCCTAACCAACCCTCCCCTCATCACATCGGACTGGGTTACCCATCCTTCCCCAAATCCTCCAGTCTCCCCCCCCCCCCCCTCTCTCACATCACTAAAGGGCCACATAGGATCGACTTTACGCTCGTTGGACATTGTTCGTGATTCGTTTTGTGTCTAGTAAGTACTGGGATTGAATAGTGATTACCAGCATCCTGTTCGACTGAATTCCCACCCGCTGCCAAGCTATTTCCTTAAAAGGCCAAAAATATTGTGTATTGGAAGTGTTGCGTTCGTAGTCAGAGTGTATTTGAAGTCTCCTTGATGCAACATTTTTCGAAGAATTTACATACGTTTAAAAGTAAGAGATTTGGTGTTTATACCCATTATATAATAGTATACTCCTAGATATATCTGTTATACTCAGGGTTATTGAATATTACAGCGGGATAACAACGTGTGGTGAAAACTGAATATTAAGACGGTGATCACCGAAGCACACAACCACACTGATATAATAAATGAATATTGTGGGATTTTTTCTTCATTATTTCTTATTTGATGTAGAAATTATTCCAATTCCAATGAGCAGCTCTTAGTAACCCCTAGCAGTCAGAGCACTTAAAGGAAACACATGAAAAATAAAAAACAACAATATATTATCATTATTGTAGGTCACACACACACACACACACACACACACACACACACACACACACACACACACACACACACACACACACACTACGCCACTTGTATTTGATTTGAAACACACTTCAATACCCGTTTCGCAATCTCTCGCCCTAATCAAATATCCGTCGTGATATCCGAGATAAGGTCACGTGCCCCCGCTGCTGGTATTATCAAAGGGCGGCGGTATGTTCCCGAGGCCATCCATCCCTCAGTGAGCGGTGAGGCAGATGGAACCTTCACCCTGACAACTCACACATCACGGACTACTTTTTGCTATATTGCCTTTTCTGTCTGACTGCTCCTTTACCTAACTTGAAAGACTTTAGTCTGTAAAATATACTCAGATATGATATATTAATGGTGGTAAATATATTATGATTTGTTAGAGAAAAGTATCACAGGAACATAGGAATGTAAATACTGTATATTCAAAGGTGTTTTTTTATTTAATGTTTATGTATATATTCATACAGTCTGAAATTGTTCACTGTGTTTAATACAATGCGGTGTGACGTTCAATAATACGATACAAACAAATATACACACCAACAAAATATTTGTGCCTACTGTACATCTATACCAGAACATTGTTAAAATAAAATTCGGTAAGAGACGCAACATGGTAACGAGTAGACAAGTTACGGTTAGACATACAGACATAGAAATAGTCAGTCAGAAAACTCTCTTCCATGCTGCAGTGTTGACCAGTAGAGCTGACAGTAACATAAACTACAGGATTCTATGGTTACTTTAGATGGTATTACTGTAACAGGACTAACTCACATGAATGTATCTGGGAACTTACTCATCTAGGCTGCCATTTCACCTGATTCTGATTACCTGGTGATAGATAACCAATAGACAGTACAGGCTAATAAGAGACAGTAAGAGAACAACAAGATGGAGACAGTGAAAGGAGAATAAATCGACAGCCGTTACATTACATTCCCTTTTCACTGTAAAACTCCTGCAGAATATATCACAGCTGGCAACCGAGATCGAATACGCTTTCTCAAACACGTCTTAACGCCCGGTGCATATTTCGACACGGAGGTGAGTTTCAAGAGCCACATCCTGAATATAAATCACAGAAAATGGGTTTAGGAACTGAATGTGAGATGTTTGCCACACGACAGATGGACACAGAGAGAGAGAGAGAGAGAGAGAGAGAGTCAGGTGTGTTTGAGGTCACTTGTCCCCGACGACCAAGACGAGTTTTGACTTTATGGTTGACTTTCATCTTTTATAAACACTCCAGAAAACCATGAAATATGAAAAAACACCAAAAAAATAGATTATATTTTTTTAATGTTTCAGTTTGATCGTAAGAATGAGCTGCAGAAATCTTTATAAACGATCACACGAAATTAAATTATCATTCACAGAGGACTTCATTTTACAGAAATACATACATACAGACAGACTCATATATAGAGAGACACACATAGAGAATGATAATCAGTTTCAGGCTGAGAAATAAAATGATACATACTAAATGTGTCGGAGAGAGTACACAGACACTCTCCCCTCTCATGCCCTCACTCTACCCCTCACCCTCACATTCTCTCCCCCTCTCCTTCACTCTCCCTCTCACATTCTCACTCTCCTCCTTCACCCTCACTGCCCCATCACTCTCACTCTCGTCCTCAGTAAACAAATTCACTTTTAACAAACATTAGGTCAGTGAGAGTCGAAGATACGCCAGTCTTGCCCCTCGGCCATATCCTTAGGCTTAAATTCTAAGTTTTTCTCATCAGACTACAATCGTCGACCGCCCCTCAGCCTGACACCGAGGGCAAGGGAACACCATCCTTCGCTTTCTACGGTCCGACACTGACTGCTCAGAACAACATCTCGGTCCGACACTGACTGCTCAGAACAACATCTCGGTCCGACACTGACTGCTCAGAACAACATCTCGGTCCATCACTGACTGCTCAGAACAACATCTCGGTCCATCACTGACTGCTCAGAACAACATCTCGGTCCAACACTGACTGCTCAGAACAACATCTCGGTCCGACACTGACTGCTCAGAACAACATCTCGGTCCAACACTGACTGCTCAGAACAACATCTCGGTCCAACACTGACTGCTCAGAACAACATCTCGGTCCAACACTGACTGCTCAGAACAACATCTCGGTCCAACACTGACTGCTCAGAACAACATCTCGGTCCAACACTGACTGCTCAGAACAACATCTCGGTCCAACACTGACTTCTCAGGGCACCATCTCGGCCTGACATTGAGAGTACAGGAATATAGCCTCTCGGCCCAGCACTGGGAGCTCTGTCTTAATTGATGAATTAGTGGAGGTTGATTGGAATAATTCGAAAGGCGCCGTTAATACTGCTGCTAACATTACTGAGAGAGAGAGAGAGAGAGAGAGAGAGAGAGAGAGAGAGAGATGCTTGTCAACCCTTGGTTTTGATACCAACGTCGGTAGCTGCTACTAAAAACTACACAACGTGGAGGCGCCTATACACTAGACTAAACCAAGCTAGATACCGTGAAGCTTGGTGGAGTCTTAACAATATAGTGAGTTGGCCAAAACGCTGATGGTAAGCTGGTGAGAGCTGACCATAAATCTACAAAGTCTCTCCAGGGAAGACGTCAACCTCTTCTCCTACAAAGAAAAAGCAGGATCTTGCTAAACACTTATGCTGATACAATGACAGTCAAGGAACCATACACACCAGCACCTGTACTGCCTCTTCAAATAACGAAGACTCTCACAGCTCACCATTGACAGGGTTAGTGTTCAGAAGGTCCCCGCCATAATGAACACCTGTAAAGGGATCGCACGGGGTAAATCCACGTTCCTTCGACCGTGTACACAGGAACTGGCCCTTCTCCTAGAAACAGTCTAACAAAACTGTACTGTACAGCCTTCTCAGGAGAAGCCTCTCCGTAGCGCTGAACGGTTCCAAGTTAGAACGATTCCCATTTCTGGGTGGTGTTCCACATGGTAGCTTACTCGGACCACTTCTCTGGATTAACTGCTGTGATGAGCTCCTCCACTTACGGCTGAGAAGAACCAATCTCTCGTATTATCTTGAAGTGGCCGACTGGAAAGAAATAAAACTCTGCCTATGGCTGGTCGAATCTCCCAAGTGGTGAAGCAAGTGAACATATTTGGGGTAACTTTCGACTTTACTCTAAACTTAGATCCCATACAGAAGCAGTGGCAAGAAAAGTTTTTCACGAGGCAGCAGCACTACGCCGCATCCTGCACCTACTCACACCAGACGGCGCCCTACAGCTTTACAATTCCCAGATCCAATCAGCACTGGAGTGCGCCTGTCTGGTCTGGTCGGGCTCTGCCCCGTCGTACCTCGCTGCACTCGACCGAGTGCAGGAACAGGCGATGCGGTTCATGTTCCAGGCCACAGGACCGTCTACGTCAACAGCAGTACAGTAGGGAATCTACGGTGCTGTTCAAGGCATAGCAGTTCAATATGTCCCACCCAGCACCACTGAAGCATCAACTGCCAACATTACTCACTTTCAAAGATGTTTTGAGTGGAGTGACATCTTCAAACTTGATGTCTCTCCAAGTAATTTCAACGTAAATACTTTTAATTAAACCTTTGTTAATTCCCTGATAGATTAATTTTAATTTTATATAGAATGTAATTGTTAAGATGATTCTTTGTCCATAATGTAATCCATACAATGTACACATGTTTAAATAAAAGCCGGAGAGAGAGGACGCCAATAATGGACGGATCTCTGCATCATTTATTGTTGAGAGCCTCTGTCAGGTGTAGCACCACCACTTACATTATCTCTTCTCCGTCCATAAATCTCTACTGTACTTATGACTCTAAACTACGTCTCTTCTTTCTGATTGTGTATTCTAAATATTATCTCTCTCCTAATGTCTCTAATTCTCATTTAAGATATCTCTGAATAATGTCTCTAATTCGATATATCTCTACCTAACGGCTGAAATCACCAATGAAACCCTAAAACAAACTTCATTCATATATCTTTTCAACACTGTTTTAGAAATAACGAAACTTTAGAAGAAAAAAAATATGTTCCTCTTAAAACAACTTGTTAGTGAAGCTGTAGACCGTCAGACCCGGAACTGAACTCAAACTTTCTCACTATACAACCCTGTCAAGCCCTAATTGTGGCGTTACAAAACTCCAAACAGCAACAAAGACTCACTAATGACTACAGAACAGCTACAGACTCTTCGTTAATTAATAACTAGCGAACAGTTACACAAACTTCGCCATTAATAACTACCGAGTAACTAAACACACCTTGTTAAATAATGACTACCGTACAACTTCATCGACAACACTAATTAATGGCTACCCAACAACCATAACGACGTCATTAGAGGCGAAATGAAACCTCACGAACTACAATCTTTCATAGAGTCATCATTTGGGGCGAACATCAGTGACTACATCATTAAGACGACTAAAATGAGGAATGAGATCGTCCCTGACCACTAACCAGCCACGACCACTTCATTAGTAACTACGAACAGCCACGATGTAATACTTAGAGAAGAAGATGAGACGTAGTTATGAGGCTTAACAAGGTCGTTTCTGTCTACCGACGACCAAATGACTTCGTTAGTAACTCTCGAACAGCCGCTGATGATATTGTTTCGACCGACCAAGAGGCTCAGCTAGGTCGTTACTACCTTCCGACCAGCCACAAAGATATAGTTAAGGGAGACTATCAGGGTCATCAGTAACGAGGGAAGGAAGGAGGGAGGGAGGGAGGGAGGGAGGGAGGGAAGGAAGTGGCTGGCAACGAGCGTATTCCCCGTGGGCGGAGAAGTCTGGTTAAAGAGGCACTGACGCCGCCCAGCTACCAAGTGCCATCCTGATATCCTCCCACACACTACTCCATCCTTATGTCCTCCCACACGCTCCTCCATCCTCATACCCTTCCACACACTCCTCCAGCCCCCCCTCCTTCATCCTATGCACCAAACACACAGAAACCGTCACCAAGGATGTATGCAAATCACCAAAGAAAACCTAGAGAATGTTTACCCAAGCTCAGTAATGCCTCTGTTCAAGGTATCAATAGTAAGTTGAGTCTGTCTCTATTGACATTACTTGAACCTATCCTATGTCTTCAGTGACACCGATACCTGCCCCGGGTATGGTTGGGCAATGATGGCACTTGTTTGGTGGGTTCCTACATTGTCTGGAAGTATGTCTTGTTTAGTTATTCTGTAGTATCAATGTCTATTCTAAACTTTCTCTTGCTTGGAATGTTCTGTTATGGCTACAAGTATATCTTACGTCTACCAATTATATCTTAAAAATGAAGCGGTAAATATTTGGTAGAGAATAAGAACGGAAATTACACACAAAAATACGTATATAGTGTTTTTCATGGTGCTTTAATCGAGTCTGACCTTCATATCAGTCGCAAATGAGAAGTTATGGAGATATTTCCTCCTCCCCCGCCAAAAATGAAACTACCAATAATTTTGATGGCACACAGTGGGCTGGGCTTTGAAGTAAAGGGAAACTGTGGTAAAAAACAGTAAAGCAGTGACCCAACCAAACCTGACCTAGTCTGACCTGACCTAACTTAACCATACCTAACTTTGCCTAACCTTATCTTTCTCTTGGAGATTTGGCGTCGTTTCGTGAAAAACAAACGTGTTCATCTTCACGATAATTATAGTCTCCACCAGACTTTGGACACTTTACGGAAGTTTGCAGAACACCATTGGCCTTGAAGATGTCAATAGCAGCGGTGTAATTTACAAAAACACCTTGAAGGGTTTGTCAGTCTGAGAAATATCACCTTCACTCAGAGATGTCACCTTGCGACTAACCAAATCAAATTTACAAGCCTGAGCATGCACAGGATTATCACGTGACATCGTGACTTCCTCTGATTGGTGGGATACGTTACGTGAGTATGATGTAAATAGTGTCTTCCGCGAACCTTGTACTTTCTAAAGTGATATATCGAAAAGTCAAAATAACTCTAAAAATATAAACTGACGACGCAAATGCTTTCCTTAAGTTACTTGTCGTTGATCGGCATGTTGATGCGGTTTTAGGTTCGATGACAACGGACACGTAAGTCAAGCTGCTGTCACGCTTATATGTGTGAAGAAAAACTATTATTCAAGGTTTTGTTTCGCCGCAGCATCACTTGGATCAATAGACCTGTTGCTACTCCGCCCTCTGTTGTAATTATTTGGCTTCGATTACGCGAGTTACACTGCCTGTAATGTAGGTTACGATGTATGTAAGTTACACTACATGTAACGTTACACTGTCTGTACATTACGTAATATGTACAGACATAAACACACAACCGCGCGCGCGCCATTGGTGTCCATTAAACTTGATCCTATTAATGTCCATGAAGTATTTTGTCTCTAAGAGGTTCCATTACTACCCAACAGACGTCTAGAACTCACGAAAATGTTCAGTCGACGCCGCCACTGTTGATATATCCTCACACACCTAACCCTATGTCTGCTGAGCTCTCACCTTTAGTATCAGCTTCATCAGGTAACTTTCTAAGCCCTAGATCTTGATCCCGAAGAAAACATGGATGTGAAAAATAAATAAAAAGATTAAGGAATAGTAAAATAGTAGTGATCGTCATTATAAGGTGGAGATTAACCAAAGAGTAATGACTGACTGGTAGTGTGGAGGGAGCTGTACCTTACCAGCTCTTACACAGTTCTTGTTTATCGTAAAATCTTGAATGCCCCAGAGGCTGTAAACATCATTTATCACTAATTCTTTTAAGGATTTATCTAACGTAATATGAACAGACAGTATCTCTCGGTCTATTTTCTTTATTATTAATTATTAATATCCAAGAACTTCCCGCTCTTTTCCCGGACACACACACGAGTAACATGCAAACATCTCCGCTAATGCATTGTCGTGTTTACATCAGATCTGCGGGGTCACATTACCGACGTCGATAACTATGTACGGGTCACATCACCGACGTCCACAAATCTTGTACTCACCAATACATTCTTGAACGTATTTTACGATTTGTTTAGTTTTTATTTATATTTGACATCTATTTGTCTTCACTGGGTCGTGGGGAATGTGTAGGGAAAAGTTCTGTCAACCTCAGGAACTTCGTGTGTGTGTGTGTGTGTGTGTGTGTGTGTGTGTGTGTGTGTGTGTGTGTGTGTGTGACCCTGACTCTTTCTCCTGGCTACCATTTGTTAACTGGGATCTGGAGGGTTGTACCGCAGCTCTCGACTGGAATAAAAGGCCTTACAGTATGCTTGTTGACTGCCCACTGACACTGAACCTAAGCCAACGAAGGTATTCAGCCTCTGAATTAGTTCACTTAAACACGACTCACTTGGTGTAGTGTCACAATAAAAACTGACGTATTTCTTCCTGTTTCGTCTATTCATTATATTTTCGTTTATTGTCCTTCATTATTTACTTATATACATTTGCTTTCATTCAGTATTTTTCAACTTTTTTCACTAGATCGTAATTTACTAATGTCTTATATATAATCTGGGTAATAATGTTAGAGTAAATAATTTAATTCCCCTTCCTGCATTGATGTTAAATTAAGTAGCTTACTTCCCCTCTGAGCAGGACACCAAACTGGGGAAGAAAAAAAAAATCATGCAACAGAGACCCGCCACCAGGAGAGGTCCGAAGGCACCATCCTGGCCATGTGTAGCTGCATCATACAAAAGGGGGACACAAGACAACTATTTACATCTGCTAAGTCGTGTAGTTTCTGTAGCTGTGCTGAATAACGAGTCGTATTGTTCACTGAGTTTAAGAGGGAGAGGTGAGGGAGTGGGTAGGGAGTGAGAGGGAGTGGTGTGTGGGGGAGTGGGTAGGGAGTGGTGTGTGGGGGAGTGGATAGGGAGTGAAGGCCACTGAGAATGGTGGTGTAACACAAAGGAAGAAGGACCTCATTGTTGTCAAGTATAATGCAAAGGAACATTACTTCTCTCTATTAATCTATCTATATCTTCCTTTTTCCGGTTCTATCCGTCTTTCCTTTCACAGCTGAATTCATCAACTTTCTCCTCTCTCCCCCAATGATACTCCCATCTCCGTCAATGATACTCCCATCTCCCCCAATGATACTCCCATCTCCCTCAATCTCCACCATTTTCGCTCCAGGCTTCACCCTCCCACCATTTCCTCTTTTATCACTATTTCTTCCTATTCATTTCCCTTTTCCCAATTCCCCCTCAGATCCCCCTATTCTCCCTCGTTCCCTCTTCTCTAGTTTTATCTCAAACTTCCTGTCTCTTTCTCTTTCTCTTCCTTCCCTCCCTCCCTCCCTCCTTCGTCTTTCCTTCTACAGTCCTCCGTTGACCCCCTGCTCTCATCCCTCTCCCTCTCCACCTCGTTCTCGATCTCTCTCTTTTTCCCTTTTTTCCATCCCTTCTTCTCCACTTCACCCTCGACCCCCTCTCTCATCCCTCTCACCATCCCCTCTCCTTCCTCCCTTTCTTTACGTTACCCTCGACCCGTCTATCATTCCCCTCTTCTCCTTCCCTTTTTCTTCACTTCACCTACCCCTCTCTCACCCCTCTCTCATCCCTCTCTCATTCCCCTCCCTTCTCACCCACTCCCATTCTCCCTAATTTGACTCAAGCCTCCTTCAATCTCTCTGTTATAATACGTCAGTTAAAGATGGTAGAATATTTTAAGGAAACACTGCAAAAAATAATGTGAACTCTGAGTGGAAAAAAAGAGAGAAGGTTCCCCAAATTTTCGGGATTAACCACGACGGTGAGTCATAGAAAATGGGAAGCGGGATACGTGAATTTTCGTAAGTGTTCAAGAAGGAAAAACAATGCGAAAATGTTTAGAAATAAGGAAATTATGGAAAATTTAAGTGTTTATGAAGAGGAAAATTAGCAATAAAAGCCAAGAAAGAGAAAAAAACCTTGATGCTCATAAACAAAACTTTATGATTAATACAACTAAGAAAACAAACAAAAATACAAATTAGTTTCTCAACGAATAAAAATGAAAACAAAACACAAACCAGACGATACCAAGCAAAGAAAAAACAAAAAAAATATATATATATGAGGGAAAAATGGGAAATTCGGTGATAACACGTGGGCTACAGAGCGGAAGAGACACCAATATTCGTAATCTGACAACTTTCTTCCCCTTGAGGGCTGCCGACCAACTTGCTGGCCAGGAAACTCTTGACACACACACACTTGATGTATACTTGGGGATGTCAGGACAGCCGTCGGATATCTGTGTATATAGTCCTGAGGAAAAATATACCTCACCAGATGTAAATATGATGAAAATTGATATAAATATGTTGAAAATTATTATATTTAAGGGGTTTTATCATGGTTGTGTTTTTGGGGGTTAGGTTAGGTTAGGTTTTTTGGAACCTTTGTGTGAATATGTACGTTGGGATGTTTATAATGCGTTTAATACTGTCTGTTAATCTTTGTGTTCATGTGTGTAACGAAACTGTTTATGGGGGTTTGGTGAGAGCTCATAAATCAGTGTCAATGTCACCTATGAACCTCTGAGCTTATATAATCAGGTGTGTTTAGCGGTTCACTAACTCACCAAATTACCCGTATATTTGTATATATTTTGCTTCAGGAGTTTAAAATTAATATGGTACTGGTCTATGAGGTCTTTTTTACACACACAAACACAAAGGCTTTACAGAATTAACGTCTTAACAACTTCAAACTCTTTATATGATGCTTAAGAAACTTTCATATCCTCGATCACTGATACAATACGTAATTATTTTTTCACCTATTCCTTCATCCAATCATACCACACTATTGACTTTAAACCTCGAATTTGTATAATCGTGTCCACTTAATATAGCTAACGTGAGAGCTATGAAGGCGCTGACAGGGAGCTAAGATACTGTAGTTACCCTTACCGCCTTCCCTTTCGAAAGAGAAGAAACAGATGCGCTTGGTACACTCTTTCAAGAAGGCAGAAGTTTGTGTCTCCTTCAGTCAACATCCACCTCCATAAACATGTCTGGCAATGCACTGGCAAACCTCCACTACCTGCATTTGGTCATCACATCTTTCGGGGTTTTTTTTAACTAAAAGAAAAAAGTGAATTGGTTGCGAGTCATGTTTGGAAGTCCGCCAAAACCTTAGTGCTTTGCTTCTCTGTGTGGTCGCCAGGTGGCTTTAGAGGGACTGTAGTGTACCTGAGGGCTTACCTGTGTGCTGTGGCGGGAATTATTCAGCGATTTGTGTCTGTGATGTACACTTAACTGTTCAGCCCCACTAACTTTGTTGATATTTAATGATAAACAAATCTTTTGGATTGTGGTATTAGCATGAAAACTTCACTAACACACACACACACACACACACACACACACGCAACTAGCCATTGAATAGTATATGTAATAGCGTAATAATTGATATGTTTACTAGCACGCTCCAGACTCGGCCGCTGGAATGCTATTACCATGAGTGTACTGGCCGACACGTTATGCAATATTAATGACTTTTGCTAAGTTTTTCCTCTGGTTTTTCACTGCCATTTTTTGTTAATATAAAGATTTTTAAGGATAGCCTTTTTTTTTAACTACGGATTTTTCTATCTGTAATTCCTATATACATTTCTCACTAATGATTTATAAAATACATCTATGAAAGCTTTTATTATGATTACTTTTTTAGGTTATTACTGTATTAAGCATATTATGTAATTGGTCTAATTCTGTTTGATCTAAATGCTCAATTGTTCTAATAAATATCTAAATTAATGAAGAAATGTGACTTTATAGCATTTTTTTCAATCTTAATCTTTTACATCTATTTGACTCGGAATTTTCTTAAAGTGGTTAATTTTGTTTTTATTTGATTAAGCAAATTTCCTTGATATTTCTAAATTAGTCCTTGATATTTATTATTAGATTTATATAAGAATTAGAAATATGTTTGAATACTAATTTTTGTCATCTTTAGTTGGCGATAAAAGTAAAAATGAATGACACTCCGCATTTATTACATTATTTACTAACATTATTAAGACAACTGAACCACTTATAAATGACGAACTATTATTCTCTTCCCAAACTCTACTTAATGTGCACACGCTTTGGCATCACAATTTCCTATTCCATTAGGTGAGGGAATTAGTTTGTTGATCTTGCTAAGTGATGGCCGATGTTGTGTTTCTCTCGTTCAGGTCTGATCTGTTGCTTCTTGTCTTGCTGAGGTGGCTCCCTGGTGGTCCTCCCTTGTACCTTTTCTCCCTTGTACCTCCTCTCCCTTGTGCCACCTCTCCCTTGTACTTCCTCTCCCTTGCACCTTATCTTCCCTTGTACTTCCTCTCCCTTGTACCGCCTCTCCCTTGTACCGCCTCTCCCTTGCACCTCGTCTCCCTTATATGTTTCCCTTGTACCTCCTATCCCTTATACTTCCACTTCCTTGTACCTCCTCACCCTTGTACCTCCTCACCCTTGTACCTCCTCTCCCTTGTACTTTCTCTCCCTTGTACCCTTCCTTTGTACTTCCTCTACCTTGTGCCACATTTCACTTATCCCTTTCCTTTGTACCCCTCACTTGTACTCCGTCCTCGTCCTTCCGCTCCCTTGTACCCGTCTCCTGTGCTTCATCTACCTTGTACCTCCTTTCCCTTATACTCTCCCCCTTTTACAGTCACCCCCAAAAGTCCGTGTCCTCGGCAACCAGAATGAGCCGCTAGAGTGAGTCCTCTGGTTCAGTTTTCAACCCATAGATGGAGCTTCTTACAGCAGGAGTTAAACAACACGGCGCCCAGTATAGTTGCCGGGAGTGTCCCAACAGGTGGCGCTGATCATGCCTGGCGACTTTATACACAAATAACTAATGTGAGAACAAGATTTAATTATAACATAAACATAAAGTTGTGAGACCAATACTGTAGACAATAATATTTGGTTACTATACTTCCTTATGGTGAATGTACAGAGAAACGTTACCACACAAGTTTCTACATTATGTAGGGCGGTGGTGGCCAGGCCAGTTAGTGGGCCACATGAGTGACCCTCCATCATCTCAGTGGGCCACATGAGTGACCCTCCATCATCTCAGTGGGCCACATGAGTGACCCTCCATCATCTCAGTGGGCCACATGAGTGACCCTCCATCATCTCAGTGGGCCACATGAGTGACCCTCCATCATCTCAGAATCTTTTTGGACACGTTTGTTGTAATACAAGTACATAGATGCTTATCTAATAGGAGAGAGAGAAAATAATGTAAGAACATGAAATATATACAGTTTTCCTCCAGAACTTTATGATCGTGTCATCAAAACTCCCTTGGGTAGGCTGAAGGTCTAAACCACTAATTATGACAGACAACACGAATCAACTAAGCTTAATGATCTTACACATAGAGTGATTTGGTTAGTTTCTGTTACCAATCATCGTAGCCCCACAAACTGTTGCCGTTTCGTAAGAACACTTGTAAAGGCACTACCGTAGGTTCATAGTCATTAGTTAATCCTCTCACCTAATAAACATTTTGACTACAGAACAAACACATCCTTGAGATCCTGATTAATCTGATTTGTCTTATTCCAGGTAGGTGAAAGTTAACAGCTCCTCGAGGGACCGTAACACATCACACTTCAGGTATGTCCAAGTCAGTTTTATATATCAGTTATCGTTGGTTTTGTACTTGCTCGGGAGTCTTGCGTCTCCGCTACTGTCGCTGTTACCTCCCGTGTTGATGATCAGGATCACGTTTGCTGTATAAAGTCACTCGGGAAATGTTCTTGATCCAGTGATTTTCTAGATAGTGACTTGCGTTTATTATCAACTCAATCAACTTCTGGATCTTTAATTTCCTTTACGCCATTATTACATGATCTTTTAAGTCATTCTCCATTCCAGTATCTTGCAGCCTCTTAGATCTTGTCCAGTGTTTCTTGTGATTACCAAAGATCGGGTCCAGAGTGTATCACAAAAGTCATTTATCATTGTACTTTTTGTAATACGGGACTAGGATCTGGATCCAATCAGATGTTGGTGATCCTTCCCGGAACGAGGAGGACGTCTCTTAGTTATCTGGTTCTTCCTTTAAGAAGTCCCTTGTTGTGGTCTTCCTCTCTCATGCGCTGGTAGATAGTTGAAGGAGACACAATATTCCTACTTGAGTGTCGTGTTTTGGTTTTCAAATAAAATGTATCCTGGTAAAATATGATGCTCCCTGACAGGCACGAATTGTTCCCCAACGTTGTCTTGTTCACCAAAGGTTCATCATTTTCAAGGCCACAACCAAAGATGAAACTTTAATTGAGTTTTCTTCCTGGAATTTGGAAGCACATGGCTGCATCCTCTTGAATCTATCACTTCTGGGATGTTTACATTCAAGAAGTTTCTGGGTAGACAAAGTCTCTTGAAGTTTTTGGATAGGTCGCTGGTTCTCCCTCGGGCACCCCTAGTTCACCCAGCTGTGATTAAGTACCTAACTTTACAGTTGGACAAAGTGAAGATGGTTGAGTACAGTGCCGGCCAAACTGCCCCTTTGTGTACCTAATACAGGGTTAGTTTAAACTGTGCCGTATACCTACTGGCCGTAATGGTCCTTCAGTCCTACGGGATTCATTTTCATAGACTGCGGCGTCAAGTGTGATGTGTTTCTGCTCAGTCTGTTCCTACATATTTTCTATGATGATTTTGATGACTTACAGGACAGGAGGAAAAGTAACTTAAGTTTATTTATGCTCCGGTATTATACTTGGTTATTATAAAGGTTATATATGAGTTATGTTTACCGTTAAAACGTGATTAAATTTAGTGATTATTGACCCCCATGTAATATACTATATATATATATATATATATATATATATATATATATATATATATATATATATATATATATATATATATATATATAATACATTATTTATGTATTAAGAATGACATTCTTCCCTGAGAGAGAGACTGTGTAAAGGTGTATGTAAGAGTGTGTGTGTACAGGGGCGGGGTGAGTATGTGTGCTCGGTAACACCAATGAAACAGTAAGTGAGGGTTCCTTTTTTTGCTATTACATTCAGAACGGAATGTTATATGGTACGTGTGTGTAACATCCTCAGGTGCAGGACATTATAACCAGGAATGTTCACTGGTCAATGGTGTATGTAGTTCAGGATCTTAACACAGATGGCGTTGCATTATCTCATTGAACCTCGTTACTGATTCATTCCGAAGGTGAAACGGTTCTTTTGAGGTGCCTGCACTGTACCTCCTCTCCCTTGTACCTTCTTTCCCTTCTGCCTTTTCTCCCTTGTACACCTCCCTTGTATCTCCTCTTCCTCGGTGGCTTTTCTGATCATGTGACAGTATCAGAATTACTTTATCAATGAATTGGTAACGAGAGGGAAACAGTTCTTGGCAACTTCTCTCCTCTCGTTACCGACGATGTCACATGTTTGGACAGGCCACCGAGGGGAGGAACACTATACCTGTGGGCAACTGTACCGCCGCTCCCTTGTACTCACTTCTTGTATCTCCTCTCCCTTGTACTCACTTCTTGTACCTCCTCTCCCTTGTACTCACTTCTTGTACCTCCTCTCCCTTGTACTCACTTCTTGTACCTCATCTCCCCTTCTTGTACTCCCTACTTCTTGATACTTCCTCGCTCTCCCTTGTCACTCTTACTCGATCTCCACCTCCTCTCCCTTGTACTCTGCTTCTTGTACCTCCTCTCCCTTGTACTCACGTATTGTGCCTCCTCTCCCTTGTACTATGTACCAACTCTCCCTTGTACTGAATACAGAAGAGCTTCATCTCTCTCGAGAGACCTCGATCTGAGCGGGAGGAGTTATGCCAAGTTGATGTTACAGAAGAGAGAGAGAGGACGGAAAAATTATATTTAATTTATTTGTTATTTGAGTTGAAAGCATCTCTATCCATAGTGGCTCCAACACCACTCCGTCTCGCTGATAAATACGAGAAACAGAAGTGAGACGACTCCGGAAAATAGTGTTTACAAGTAGTTACCGACTTCCTGACGACCTCGAGCCAAAGTTTTCCTCAGTCGCTAAAGGAAATTAATCCCGAAAAATAGGTAGAAAAGAAGTGTTTATGTGTAGGGAGGGAGGGGGGGAGTTTGATGATTTTTTTTTAATACGGGAAGTTGATGAAGGGAGGAAGAGAGAAGGAGGAGATGATGAGGATGGGGGAATAAGGCTGAGATAACTATTGAAATTAAGATAAATGGGATACATTTATGTGGGAGGGCGGAGACAGTGGAGGGGTGGAGACCAGGAGGAATATAAAGAAATTATGGTAAGGAAAATGTTGAGAATCACGACTCGGTGTGTTCCTTTTCTTAACCGTATGGCGTATAAAAAATATAGACGGTGACTTTACATTTACGGTCAGCAAAAAACCAAAGGATAAATCTAGTGTCCATTACTAATTCACAGGGGCAATAAGAACGGATTTTCAACATTTACGTCAACAGCTTTGAGTCTTTATGAGCCTACCAGTGTTGTCAACTTACCTTGTATGTATATATATCACTCCAAGGTTTACACAGTTATATTAAAAAAAAATAACTTACGAGCAGCTCTTAGAGACATTTATTTTTTACCACTACTCCCGTGTTCTGAATACCAAAAGCTGCTTGTTCTGCCCGAGTTACTTCCTGGAGGCTCAGACGAAGATCTCAGAGGAACCAGAATGGCGTCAAGACACGAGGGTCCAGGGGGCGTCGCCTTCCTCGCCCCCAGCAGCTACTGACAAGATAGGAGGATCCTCAAGATAGCGCAGGTGAGAGCCTCAGAGAGCACATGAGAGTCTTCAACTCCGGGGAGTGGCGGTGCTCCCTCAAGCAACGCAAATGAGCCCTCGATGTGTTGCCGACGAGCATCACAAGTCCCACTCGCCCCGAAAGCCAGCAGGTGTTTTTTTTTTTTCAAGAACATAAAAGAATCTTTTTTTAACTCTGTTTCACGTACCAGAGTTTTCCACGAAGAGCATCTGCAATATTCAGCCCCGCGATACACTTCCTCCGGGTATGTGTTCGCTGATCTCATTGAAGATCTTGGTAAGTGTCTCATCTCCAGTTAATTGTTGGGTGGGCGTTATGCTTCCAAGTCGAATGAGCGTTCAAAAGGAAGCCTTGAAATTCTATCCCGTCTATCCCGTGGGTATCCCTGAAACCCTGTGGGTAGTTTTGAAGCTCTGCCGTATTTGGCTGAAACATTGTACCCTGTATGAAGTTTCCTGACCCCCGTCCTTAAAGTAAAATGAAAAGAGAGAAAAAAGAGTGGGACACATTTAAGACTAATAATTAAAATATCAACAATTATAATAATACACCTCTAAAAACAAACAATACCTCTAAGCATAAGTTAGTTGGTACAATGATGCCGGCATCATTGTACCAACTAACTTATGCCATCGACCTTGCCCGAATTTGTGGAAATGCCCCAAAATCGCGAACCAGTATTTTCACACCCATGAAACCGAGATCCCAAATAAAGAAGAACCTGAACTTCTCTCTCATTAGGGGAATCTTCTGGAGTAAGGAATATACAGAAGAATAACTTTAACCTATAATACAGTAAATAAGGGAATGAATAGAAGAGAATATATGAAAAGTTAGACGAGTGTTGTTTAAGGTGAGATCAGAGAGTTATAGAAAGGATTATATAGAAGAAGTAAAACAGAAAGAAAGAGAGTGAGCAAGTGAGAAGTGGAAAGAGAAAGAGAGTGGGTGAGAGGTAGAGAGAGAGAGAGAGAGAGAGAGAGAGGTAGAGAGAGAGAGAGGTAGAGAGAGAGATAGGTGGAGGATGAAAGAATGTATGTGACTTTACTACAGATATATTGTATAAGTCCCTCAGATCTATTTTCATGGTAGGAACCGAGTTATTAGTGGCGTTATAAGCAGATGGATGGAATCTGACGCCTAACCTAACCTAACCTAACCTCCCTATCATTCTCTCCATGATACCCTAACTCCCGTCCTTCCTACCCCTACCCTCTTCTCCCCTCCCCCAACAACCCTCCCCTCTCCTTCTCATGTTCCCCTACCCCCCCCTTCACTCCTAAATCCTCCTCCTTTACCCTCTACTCAAGCAATCCTTAATTATTCCTCCTCTTCCCTCCTCACTAACCCAACTCCTTACACCCCCCCACCCCACCCCCATCCCCCCAACAACGTCATTTAAAGGTCAGGCCGGTTACCGTCCGAGAAACCCACATGTTTAAGTTCACAAAAAAAAAATTATATAAATACGTTGATGCTGACAACAAACAGACACATACACACACTGACACATGCACAGACACATACACAAACTGACGCACACACTGACACATGCACAGACGCATACACATATATTTTAGCAACTACCATAATGCAAACACAGGCGAGGATAATTACATTTGCATTAAGCAAGGCATACTAACGCACACACACACATATGCACTTATACAGGTACACACACATGGACTCACATATATGCAAGCACACACACACACACACACACACACACACACACACACACACACACACACACACACACACACACACACACACACACACACACACACACACACACACACCAAAAGACTCATAACTGAACAAGTACAGAAGAACAGTTACACTCTGTATACTGTATATTGTCCCTGACCTTCAAAATTAACTGAATGCCAGCTTTCTTTATTCTCTTTCTTTGTTTAACTTACTACCTCACTCTCTTTACAGCTATCTTTATTTATAGCTATTGTTTGCCCCCCCCTCTCTCTGATAACCACAAGGCAAGAAGAAAACCTTGTTTTGTACTTCTCTTTAGTCTGTACTCACCCCTGAAGATGTGAATTACACGAAAGCGCTTGGGAACTTCGTGTCTTCTTCTTTCCTTGTGGTTATCAGCAGATACCTGGATCACGCGCACCTACAGTGATTTACTTGCATATATATATATATATATATATATATATATATATATATATATATATATATATATATATATATATATATATATATAAAACGTTCAAAAGGTATCTCAAAGGCTAAGGGCTCCTCCACTGTCATACGATTAGTGACGTTTTGTTATAAATTGATTGTGTGTGTGTGTGTGTGTCTGTCTGTCTGTCTGTCTGTCTGTCTGTCTGTCTGTCTGTCTGCAATCTGTCTGTCTGTCTGTCTGTGTGTGTGTGTGTGTGTGTGTGTGTGTGTGTGTGTGTGTGTGTGTGTGTGTGTGTGTGTGTGTGTGTGTATGTATGTAGCTTTGCATGAACAACTATAGCATCAAGGACACTGGTCTTTAAAAAACATATAACAATGCTTTCAACAACAACAACCACAAAAGAATCAAGTAACACAATTATAATAACAATAAACTTGTCAACAACAACACTCACAATAACATAGACTGCAACAATAACAATTAACTTATAAAACAAAAGCTACAAAAACAACAGCAATATGAACACTATAAATAACGAATTATCAAGAACAATAACACTAATCATAACAAGAACAAAAGAACATTAGTCAAAACAGATCAACAACAACAACACTTGCTACAACTGAACAACAATAAAAAAAACACTAATCTTAACATAACAACAGCAAGAACAATAACACTAACAGTACAACAAGAACAACAACACCAGTTATAACAACATTAACATTAACCATAACAGTAAAACAACAACACCAGTCATAACAGAACAACAAAAATAATACTAACAATAACAAAACAACGACAACAACAATACTAGCCATAACAGTACAACAGCATCAATAACAACAACTATACCATCACTACAGGTAATCACTCTCACTCACAAGTCACTGTAGTTGTCCTAAATGAACAATATTCTGCAGGAAAATTATGCTCAAGACACACACACACACACACACACACACACACACACACATAACAAGCACAATCTCTGTAGTATTCTAAAAACCTCTGTAAAATTGCCTGATCGTATTCAATAACAGAGAGATACACCAAATATTGCACCGTGTTGGATCACTCCCCAGTTCATTATGCCATTCCTTCCTTTTCTCGTGTGTTCATCATCATAGTCAGAAACTGGTTATAAATATCATTATAAGTTAAGATTTAGTTATGCAGTAAGCGTAGAGGCATCTTGACCGTCTAGTGTGCCTGGTGGTGGAGGTAGGAGGTACAGCTCGCCCTTACTAGGTTTGGTGTTCCTTGGTCGGCTGGTGAAGGTGCTACGTTCCCTCGTCAGGCCTCCATCATCTGCTGCACGTCGTGTCTCTAGGGCCACCGTACCTCTGCGTCGTGGTGCACGCTGGCTGTATGTCTTATGGTGTGGAGTGCGGTGGCCGAGTAGATATAACACTCGCCTCCTGTCCTTCGAGTCACTTGTTCTATCCCGGGACACCTCAAGTCCGCCCACCTACAGCTGGGTACTTCACTTTACAGGTTGGGGAAGTGAAGGCGGTCGAGAGCAGTGTTGGTCACGCTGCCTCCTTATTATACACCGCCATAATAAAACTCACTTTTAGAACAAAACGAAAAGTAAAAGTAAAATTGTACTCATCTCTACAGCTGTTCAAGAGGAAACAAAATAAATATATGATTAGAAAACCAAGACAATAATACTGACTCATCGCCAACCATATTAAAAAATACCAATAACTTAACCCTTGAGTTCAAAAATCCTCACATGATTTTTCATCATCGCTTCAAACATTCACTAAAACAAAAACAAAAATTAATCCTTGTTTTAGTATCTTCACGAAAAAATTATTCCATCTCTAAAATATATAAATTAACTTGGCTGAGAGGTTTACTGCTGAATATTATAGGCAGGTAGTGCGGGGTTATTGCCTTTACCTCACCTGTGTGGCGGCCGCGGGTCGTGCAGGCAGACAAAAAAAAAACTTCCTAGAGTTGATCTTTGAATAATAAAACAAATATTGACCTTACTGGAATGTAGTACTATGGGGACCTCATGATCATAGTATTAATCTTTGAGGTGCTTGGTAGAGTTTCGCTGTTGTTGGTAAAAGAAACGATTGAGAAATAGAGAGTGGAACACAGGGAAGGAGTGGAGTAATGTAGACGTAGAGAGACAGAGAGAGAGAGAGAGAGAGGGAGAGGGAGGGAGAGAGAGAGAGGGAGAGAGAGAGAGAAGGGGTAGTTAACCATTACATCAAAAACCAAAAGATCATTTTATCAAGCAATGCAATACAGTATTTGAACACCGGTGAGTAAGGAAGGGTCCGGAGGCGGTGATGAATAGATGAATGAACCGAGAATGGGAAGACCTCACCATATTTAAATACGGGAATAAAAATGCTTCACTGAGTAGACGAACTCAGGCGGAAATTTTGAGGGGAAATTAAATAAGGCGCGAATTTTAGGATGCTTCGCCTCTTATAATATGGAATGTAAAGAGAGGGAGAGGAAGAGGAAGAGGGAGAGGGAGAGGGAGAGGGAGAGGGAGAGGGTATAATAGACAAATATACCGTACCTGTGTGACCAACTCCCCCCCCCACCCCCCGTCTTGTACTTCCTTCACCCCGTCTTGTACTTCCTTCACCCCCCGTCTTGTACTTCCTTCACCCCGTCTTGTACTTCCATCACCCCGTCTTGTACTTCCTTCACCCCGTCTTGTACTTCCTTCACCCCGTCTTGTACTTCCTTCACCCCGTCTTGTACTTCCTCCATCAACCCCGTCTTGAACTTCCTTCACCCCGTCTTGTACTTCCTTCACCCCCGTCTTGTACTTCCTTCACCTCGTCTTGTACTTCCATCACGTCTTGTACTTCCATCACCCCGTCTTGTACTTCCTTCACCGTCTTGTACTTCCTTCACCCCCGTCTTGTACTTCCATCACCCCTGTCTTGTACTTCCTTCCACCTGTCTTGTACTTCCTTCACCTCGTCTTGTACTTCAATCCCCATCTTGTACTTCCTTCACCCGTCTTGTACTTCCATCACCCCGTCTTGTACTTCCTTCACCCCGTCTTATACTCCTTCACCCCTTATATTCTCCTTCACCCCGTCTTGTACTTCCATCACCCCTGTCTTGTACTTCCTTCAACCCCGTCTTGTACTTCCTTCACCCCCGTCTTATACTCTTCCACCCGTCTTGTACTTCCACCTCGTCTTGTACTTCCATCACCCCTGTCTTGTACTTCCTTCACCCTGTCTTGTACTCTCCATCATTCCTGTCTTGTACTTCCTTCACCTCGTCTTGTACTTCCTTCACCTCGTCTTGTACTTCCTTCACCCTGTCTTATACTTCCTTCACTCCGTCTTATACTTCCTTCACCTCGTCTTGTACTTCCTTCACCCTGTCTTGTACTTCCTTCCCCCGTCTTGTACTTCCTTCACCCCGTCTTGTACTTCCTTCCCCTGTCTTGTACTTCCTTCATCCCGTCTTGTACTTCCTTCACTGTCTTGTACTTCCTTCAACTCGTCTTGTTTCCTCACTTTATACTTCCTTCACCCCGTCTTATACTTCCTTCACCCCGTCTTGTACTTCCTTCACCCCGTCTTGTACTTCCTTCACCCCTGTCTTGTAATTTCCTTCACCCCTGTCTTGTACTCCCTTCCACACCCCCGTCTTGTACTCCATCACCCCCGTCTTATACTTCCATCAACCCCTGTCTTATACTTCCCTTCACCCCCCTGTCTTGTACTCTCCTTCACCCCGTCTTGTACTTCCTTCACCCCTGTCTTGTACTTCCTTCATCCTGTCTTATACTTCCTTCACCCCTGTCTTGTACTTCCTTCACCCCTGTCTTGTTTCCTTCACCCCCCTGTCTGTACTTCCTTCCATTCTGTCTTATACTTCCTTCCCCCCGTCTTGTACTTCCATCACCCTGTCTTGTACTTCCTTCACCCCGTCTTGTACTTCCATCACCTGTCTTGTACTTCCTTCACCCCCGTCTTGTACTTCCTTCTCAACCTCGTCTTGTACTCTCCATCACCCCGTCTTGTACTTCCATCACCCCTGTCTTATACTCCCTTCCCCCTGTCTTGTACTCTCCATCACCCTGTCTTGTACTTCCTTCAATCCTCGTCTTGTACTTCCTTCAACCCCGTCTTGTACCTTCCATCACCCCTGTCTTGTACTTCCTTCACCCCTGTCTTGTACTTCCATCACCCCTGTCTTGTACTTCCATCACCCCTGTCTTGTACTTCCTTCACCTCGTCTTGTACTCTCCTTCACCCCCGTCTTGTACTTCCATCACCCTGTCTTGTACTTCCTTCACCCCTGTCTTGTAACTTCCTTCACCCCTGTCTTATACTTCCTTCACCCCGTCTTGTACTTCCATCACCCCTGTCTTGTACTTCCATCACCCCCGTCTTGTACTCTTCCATCACCCCTGTCTTGTACTCTCCATCTGTCTTGTACTTCCTTCACCCGTCTTTACTACTTCCTTCACCCCCGTCTTGTGACTTCCATCACCCCTGTCTTTGTACTTCCTTCAACCCCGTCTTGTACTTCCACCTGTCTTGTACCTTCACCCCCGTCTTGTACTTCCATCACCCCGTCTTGTACTTCCATCACCCCGTCTTGTACTCCATCACCCCCTGTCTTGTACTTCCATCACCCCCTGTCTTGCATCTCCTTCACCCCTGTCTTGTACTCTCCTTCACCCCCTGTCTTGTACTTCCATCATCCCGTCTTGTACTTCCATCACCCCCTGTCTTGTACTTCCATCACCCCCGTCTTGTACTCCATCACCCCTGTCTTGTACTTCCTTCAACCCTCGTCTGTACTTCCATCAACCCTGTCTTGTACCTCTCCACCCCTGTCTTGTACTTCCTTCACCCCTGTCTTGTACTTCCATCACCCCGTCTTGTACTTCCTTCCCCCCGTCTTGTACTCTCCATCACCCCTGTCTTGTACTTCCATCACCCCCGTCTTGTACTCTCCATCAACCCCGTCTTGTACTTCCTTCACCCTCGTCTTGTACTCTCCTTCACCCCTGTCTTGTACTTCCATCACCCCGTCTTGTACTTCCTTCACCCCTGTCTTGTACTTCCTTCACCCCGTCTTGTACTCTCCATCACCCCGTCTTGTATTTCCATCACCCCGTCTTGTACTTCCTTCACCCCTCGTCTTGTACTTCCTTCCACCCTGTCTTGTACTTCCATCACCCTGTCTTGTACTCTCTTCACCCTCTGTCTTGTACTTCCTTCAATTCTGTCTTGTACTTCCATCACCCTGTCTTGTACTTCCATCACCCGTCTACTCCTTCACTCTGTCTTGTACTTCCTTCACCACCGTCTTGTACTTCCATCACCCCGTCTTGTACTTCCTTCACCCTCGTCTTGTACTTCCTTCACCTGTCTTGTACTTCCATCACCCCTGTCTTGTACTTCCATCACCCTGTCTTGTACTTCCTTCCCCCCTGTCTTGTACTTCCTTCACCCCGTCTTGTACTTCCATCACCCCGTCTTGTACTTCCTTCCACCCTCGTCTTGTACTTCCTTCAACCCCGTCTTGTACTTCCATCACCCCTGTCTTGTACTTCCACCCCGTCTTGTACTTCCTTCAATCCCCGTCTTGTACTTCCTTCACCCCTGTCTTGTACTTCCATCCCCGTCTTGTACTTCCATCACCCCGTCTTGTACTTCCTTCCCCCCGTCTTGTACTTCCCTTCACCCCTGTCTTGTACTTCCATCACCCCGTCTTGTCTCTCCATCACCCCCGTCTTGTACTTCCCTTCATCTGTCTTGTACTTCCTTCACCTGTCTTGTACTTCCATCAATTCTGTCTTGTACTTCCTTCACCCTGTCTTGTACTCTTCACCCGTCTTGTACTTCCATTACCCCGTCTTGTACTTCCTTCACCCCGTCTTGTACTTCCATCACCCCCGTCTTGTACTTCCTTCACTGTCTTGTACTTCCTTCAACCCGTCTTGTACTTCCATCCAACCCCGTCTTGTACTTCCTTCACCCCGTCTTGTACTTCCATCAACCCCGTCTTGTACTTCCATCAACCCCGTCTTGTACTTCCTTCACCCCGTCTTGTACTTCCTTCACCCCGTCTTGTACTTCCATCAACCCCGTCTTGTACTCTTCCCCCGTCTTGTACTTCCTTCAACTCCGTCTTGTACTTCCATCATCTCTGTCTTGTACTTCCTTCACCTCGTCTTGTACTCTCCTTCTCGTCTTGTACTTCCTTCACCGTCTTGTACTCTTCTCAATCCCGTCTTATACTCTTCAACCTCGTCTTGTACTTCCATCACCCTGTCTTCCTTCAATCCCCGTCTTGTACTTCCATCACCCCGTCTTGTACTTCCATCACCCCTGTCTTGTACTTCCTTCACCCCTGTCTTGTACTTCCTCTCACCTCCGTCTTGTACTTCCTTCACCCCCGTCTTGTACTTCCTTTCACCTCCGTCTTGTACTTTCCTTCACCCCTGTCTTGTACTTCCATCACCCCCGTCTTGTACTTCCTTCCTCACCCCGTCTTGTACTTCCTTCACCTCCGTCTTGTACTTCCTTCAACCCCGTCTTGTACTTCCTTCACCTCCGTCTTGTACTTCCTTCACCCCCGTCTTGTACTTCCTTCAACCCGTCTTGTACTCCTTCTCACCCCCGTCTTGTACTTCCATCACCCCCGTCTTGTACTTCCTTCACCTCCGTCTTGTACTCCTTCACCCCGTCTTGTACTTCCTTCTCAGAGGTCGTGTAGTACGTGGCGGCGCTTCACTTTGCTTCTTACACGAGCACTACAAAACACCTAAGCATCTTACACCTTTAAAAAGAGTCGATGTTTTGACTCATCAACTTCTGCGGGACAAAATAATGACAAATTTTCCTTCCCAACATTCACGGCTTTTGTCTTGCTATTATTACCAGTGACTATCTATCTATTTATCTATCTGTCTGTCTGTCTGTCTAGTGTGTGTGTGTGTGTGTGTGTGTTTCCGTGTGTATTAATTTACGTATGTGTGTCTGGTTTTTTTGTGTGTGTGTATGGATGTATGTGTGTCTTATGCCAGTGTATGTGTGTTGTTTTAAAGCTGTATATTGTATGATTCAAAGAAAATATCCGACATGATGTAAAAAAAGAGAGAGAGAGAGAGAGAGAGAGAGAGAGAGAGAGAGAGAGAGAGAGAGCAATACTTAACAAATTCAGAAAAGAGTGATAAGAAGACAGACAGACAGAAACAGAGGAGACAAAGGATAATAAACTAACAAACGTAACATTAAAAGAAAGAGAGATTAAGAAAGAGAGAGAAAGAGAGAGCGATAGAGAGATATAAACAAAGAGAAAGAGAGACAGAGTGTGTGTGTGTGTGTGTGTGTGTGTGTGTGTGTGTGTGTGTGTGTGTGTGTGTGTGTGTGTGTGTGTGTGTGTGTGGAGACTCCTCAGCACAAAGTGTAGACTGAAATCGGAGTTTAAAGATGTGCTCACCAGCTATATTTATTCGCACGCCCCACCGTCCTCTGATCATGTGGGGGAGGAGGAAGGTGAGATGGGGAGGAGGGAGGGGAAGGATGAGGGGAGAGGGAGGGAGGAGAGTAAGAGGATGAAAGATGGGGGCAGGGAAGGAATGAGAGTGGGGGTTGAAGGAGGGGGTGTGGGTGAGGGAGGAAGAGAATGATGAAAGAGAAGTAGGAAGGGAAGGTGGGGAGGGAGGAGAGGATGAAAGATGTGGATGGAGGGAGGGAGGAGGGAGGGAGGAGGAAATACGGAAGGAAGGGGTGTGAGTGAATGAGAGATGAAGGGAATAGAAGGAGGGAGAGAAGAAGAGTGAAGGAGGAAAGGAGAGAGCAGCATTGGGAGAGTAAGGGAAACAGGGGGAGAAGAAAGAGAGAGGAGTGAGGGCATAGTAGCGGGAAAGAAAGGGAAATAAGAAAATACATGTAATGGAGAGGTAGGGAAGGGGTGAGAAAAAGAGAGGAAAGGGGTAGAGCTGGAACAGAGAGGGAGGGGATGGGAGTGGAATTTGGAGAGGAGAGAGGGGGGAATGGGAGTGGAGTAGACAGGTGGTAGTGACAGAGAAAAGGGGTGGAATAATCAAGATAAATAAGGATTTTAGGGAGGAGAATGAAGGGTGAAGAGAATCTGAGAATTAATGTATCAATGTTCTATACCTAAATGGGATCACCTGAAGATTAGACAACCTAACCTATCCTGTCTCCCCGTCAGGTAATATTAGGATAATTAAGGTTCATAATCATCAGGTAACCTTCCTAACCCCCCCACCCCCCACACACACACATCTGTATTATGAACAAACTCCTAATTAAAACTTTCTGAATCTGAATCAGGAAGCCCTAAAAGCGTTGCCCTGCTTCTCGGGTCACTAGCGATGAATCGATTAGTAAAGCTTCACCCAGGCAGACAGGCGGAGGCAGGTGTACAGTGAGCTTAACACACCTCGTCACAATACAGCCAGGTAAGCTTCCACGGTTAGGCTTGGCATATACAGAATCACCGGAGCTTTCTAATCGGCTTTTAGAGCTAGAGAACTTGTTTGTGTGTGTGAAAAGAGAGTAAGAGAGAGAGAGAGAGAGAGAGAGAGAGAGAGAGAGAGAGAGAGAGAGAGAGAGTCAATATCAAAGAAGGAAAGACAAGCAACTAAAAATAAATATATATATGAATGTTTAATTATTAATATATCCAATAATTGTTATCTGGCGAAGAGTTGCAACATTTGGAATCTGTCTGCCCGTCTGTTTACCTGACTGCTTGACTCTGTGTCTGTCTCCGTCTCTGTCTGTGTGTCCGTGTATGTGTGTCTCCGTCTCTGTCTGTGTGTCCGTGTATGTCTGTCTCCGTCTCTGTCTGTGTGTCCGTGTATGTGTGTCTCTGTCTTGTCTTGTCGTGTATGTCTGTCTCTGTCTTTGTCTGTGTCCGTATGTGTGTCTCCGTCTCTGTCTGTGTGTCCGTGTATGTCTGTCTCTGTCTTTGTCTGTGTCCGTGTATGTGTTTCTGTCTTTGTCTGTGTGTCCGTGTATGTGTGTCTCTGTCTTTGTCTGTGTGTCCGTGTATGTCTGTCTCCGTCTTTGTCTGTGTGTCCGTGTATGTGTGTCTCTGTCTTTGTCTGTGTGTCCGTGTATGTCTGTCTCCGTCTTGTCTGTGTGTCCGTGTATGTGTGTCTCTGTCTCTGTCTGTGTCCGTGTATGTGTGTCTCCGTCTCTGTCTGTGTGTCCGTGTATGTGTGTTCCGTCTCTGTTTGTGTGTCCGTGTATGTTCCGTCTGTCTGTGTGTCCGTGTATGTGTGTCCTGTGTGTCTCCGTCTCTGTCTGTGTGTCCGTGTATGTGTCTCCGTCTTTGTCTGTGTGTCCGTGTATGTCTGTCTCCGTCTGTCTGTGTATCCGTGTATGTCTGTCTCCGTCTCTGTCTGTGTGTCCGTATGTGTGTCTCCCCTGTCTCTGTGTGTCCGTGTATGTGTGTCTCCGTCTCTGTCTTGTGTGTCCGTGTATGTGTGTTCCGTCTTTGTCTGTGTGTCCGTGTATGTGTGTCTCTGTCTTTGTTGTGTGTCCGTGTATGTCTGTTCCGTCTTTGTCTGTGTGTCCGTGTATGTGTTCCGTCTCTGTCTGTGTGTCCGTGTATGTGTGTTCCGTCTTTGTCTGTGTGTCCGTATGTGTGTCTCTGTCTTGTCTGTGTGTCCGTGTATGTCTGTTCCGTCTTTGTCTGTGTGTCCGTGTATGTGTGTCTCCGTCTTGTCTGTGTGTCCGTGTATGTGTGTCTCCGTCTTTGTCTGTGTGTCCGTGTATGTGTGTCTCTGTCTTTGTCTGTGTGTCCGTGTATGTCTGTCTCCGTCTTTGTCTGTGTGTCCGTGTATGTCTGTCTCTGTCTCTGTCTGTGTGTCCGTATGTGTGTCTCCGTCTCTGTCTGTGTGTCCGTGTATGTCTGTCTCCGTCTCTGTCTGTGTGTCCGTGTATGTGTGTCTCCGTCTCTGTCTGTGTGTCCGTGTATGTCTGTCTCTGTCTCTGTCTGTGTGTCCGTGTATGTGTGTCTCCGTCTTTGTCTGTGTGTCCGTGTATGTCTGTCTCCGTCTCTGTCTGTGTGTCCGTGTATGTCTGTTCCGTCTCTGTCTGTGTGTCCGTGTATGTCTGTCTCCGTCTCTGTCTGTGTGTCCGTGTATGTGTGTCTCCGTGTATGTGTGTCCGTGTATGTCTGTTCCGTCTTGTCTGTGTGTCCGTGTATGTGTGTTCCGTCTTTGTCTGTGTGTCCGTGTATGTGTGTCTCCGTCTTTGTCTGTGTGTCCGTGTATGTGTGTCTCCGTCTCTGTTTGTGTCCGTGTATGTGTGTCTCCGTCTCTGTCTGTGTGTCCGTGTATGTGTGTCTCTGTCTTGTCTGTGTCCGTGTATGTGTGTTCCGTCTCTGTCTGTGTGTCCGTGTATGTCTGTCTCCGTCTCTGTCTGTGTGTCCGTGTATGTCTGTCTCCGTCTCTGTTTGTGTGTCCGTGTATGTGTCTCCGTCTCTGTCTGTGTGTCCGTGTATGTGTGTCTCCGTCTCTGTCTGTGTGTCCGTGTATGTCTGTCTCCGTCTCTGTCTGTGTGTCCGTGTATGTCTGTCTCCGTCTCTGTCTGTGTGTCCGTGTATGTGTGTCTCTGTCTCTGTCTGTATGTCCGTGTATGTCTGTCTCCGTCTCTGTCTGTGTGTCCGTGTATGTCTGTCTCCGTCTCTGTCTGTGTGTCCGTATGTGTGTCTCCGTCTTTGTCTGTGTGTCCGTGTATGTGTGTCTCTGTCTCTGTCTGTGTGTCCGTGTATGTGTGTCTCCGTCTCTGTCTGTGTGTCCGTGTATGTCTGTCTCCGTCTCTGTCTGTGTGTCCGTGTATGTGTGTCTCCGTCTTTGTCTGTGTGTCCGTGTATGTCTGTCTCCGTCTCTGTCTGTGTGTCCGTGTATGTGTGTCTCCGTCTTTGTCTGTGTGTCCGGTATGTGTGTCTCCGTCTCTGTCTGTGTGTCCGTGTATGTGTGTTCCGTCTCTGTCTGTGTGTCCGTGTATGTCTGTCGTCTCTGTTTGTGTCCAGTCTCCGTCTCTGTCTGTGTGTCCGTGTATGTCTGTTCCGTCTCTGTCTGTGTGTCCGTGTATGTCTGTCTCCGTCTCTGTCTGTGTGTCGTGTATGTCTTTCCGTCTCTGTCTGTGCGTGTATGTCTGTTCCGTCTCTTGTCCGTGTATGTGTGTCTCCGTTCTGTCTGTGTGTCCGTATGTCTGTTCCGTCTCTGTCTGTGTGTCCGTGTATGTGTGTCTCCGTCTCTGTCTGTGTGTCCGTGTATGTGTGTCTCCGTCTCTGTCTGTGTGTCCGTGTATGTCTGTCTCCGTCTCTGTCTGTGTGTCCGTGTATGTGTGTCTCCCGTCTCTGTCTGTGTGTCCGTGTATGGTGTCTCCGTCTCTGTCTGTGTGTCCGTGTATGTCTGTCTCCGTCTCTGTTTTGTGTGTCCGTGTATGTGTCTCCGTCTCTGTCTGTGTCCGTGTATGTGTGTCTCCGTCTCTGTCTGTGTGTCCGTGTATGTGTGTCTCCGTCTCTGTCTGTGTGTCCGTGTATGTGTGTCTCCGTCTCTGTCTGTGTGTCCGTGTATGTGTGTTCCGTCTTTGTCTGTGTCCGTGTATGTCTGTCTCCCTCTGTCTGTGTGTCCGTGTATGTCTGTCTCCGTCTCTGTCTGTGTGTCCGTATGTGTGTTCCGTCTTTGTCTGTGTGTCCGTGTATGTGTCTCCTGTCTCTGTCTGTGTGTCCGTGATATGTCTCCGTCTCTGTCTGTGTGTCCGTGTGTCTGTTCCGTCTCTGTCTGTGTGTCCGTGTATGTGTGTTCGTCACTCTGTCCTGTGTCTGTGTCCCTGTCTGCTCTGTGTGTCCGTGTATGTGTGTTCCGTCTCTGTCTGTGTGTCCGTGTATGTCTGTCTCCGTCTCTGTCTGTGTGTCCGTATGTCTGTTCCCGTCTCTGTCTGTGTGTCCGTGTATGTCTGTCTCCGTCTCTCTGTTGTGTCCGTGTATGTGTTCTGTCTCTGTCTGTGTGTCCGTGTATGTCTGTTCCGTCTCTGTCTGTGTGTCCGTGTATGTCTGTTCTGTCTCTGTCTGTGTGTCCGTGTATGTGTGTTCTGTCTGTTTTGTGTCCGTGTATGTGTGTCTCCGTCTGGTCCGTGTATGTCTGTTCGTCTCTGTCTGTGTGTCCGTGTATGTGTTCTGTCTCTGTCTGTGTGTCCGTGTATGTCTGTTCCCGTCTCTGTCTGTGTGTCCGTGTATGTGTGTCTCTCTGTCTCTGCTTGTGTCCGTGTATGTGTGTCTCCTGTCTCTGTCTGTGTGTCCGTGTATGTCTGTCTCCGTCTCTGTCTGTGTGTCCGTGTATGTCTGTCTCCGTCTCTGTCTGTGTGTCCGTGTATGTGTGTCTCTGTCTCTGTTGTGTCCGTGTATGTGTGTTCTGTCTCTGTCTGTGTGTCCGTGTGTCTGTCTCCGTCTCTGTCTGTGTGTCCGTATGTGTTCCGTCTCTGTCTGTGTGTCCGTGTATGTCTGTCTCCGTCTCTGTCTGTGTGTCCGTGTATGTCTGTCTCCGTCTCTGTCTGTGTCCGTGTATGTGTCTCCGTCTCTGTCTGTGTGTCCGTGTATGTCTGTCTCCGTCTCTGTCTGTGTGTCCGTGTATGTCTGTCTGTCTCTGTCTGTGTGTCCGTGTATGTGTGTCTCCGTCTCTGTTTGTGTCCGTGTATGTGTGTCTCCGTCTCTGTCTGTGTGTCCGTGTATGTCTGTCTCCGTCTCTGTTTGTGTCCGTGTATGTGTGTTCCGTCTCTGTCTGTGTGTCCGTGTATGTCTGTCTCCGTCTCTGTCTGTGTGTGTCGTGTGTATGTGTGTCTCCGTCTCTGTCTGTGTGTCCGTGTATGTGTGTCTCCGTCTCTGTCTGTGTGTCCGTGTATGTGTGTCTCCGTCTCTGTCTGTGTGTCCGTGTATGTGTGTCTCCGTCTCTGTCTGTGTGTCCGTATGTCTGTCTCCGTCTCTGTCTGTGTGTCCGTGTATGTGTGTCTCTGTCTCTGTTTGTGTCCGTGTATGTGTTCCGTCTCTGTCTGTGTGTCCGTGTATGTCTGTCTCCGTCTCTGTCTGTGTGTCCGTGTATGTCTGTCTCCGTCTCTGTCTGTGTGTCCGTGTATGTGTGTCTCTGTCTCTGTTTGTGTCCGTGTATGTGTCTCCGTCTCTGTCTGTGTGTCCGTGTATGTCTGTCTCCGTCTCTGTCTGTGTGTCCGTGTATGTCTGTTCCCGTCTCTGTCTGTGTCCGTGTATGTGTGTCTCCGTCTCTGTTTGTGTCCGTGTATGTGTGTCTCCGTCTCTGTCTGTGTGTCGATGTCTGTCTCTGTCTCTGTTTGTGTCTGTGTATGTGTGTCTCCGTCTCTGTCTGTGTGTCCGTGTATGTCTGTTCCCGTCTCTGTCTGTGTGTCTGTGTATCTCTCTGTCTGTGTGTCATGTGTGTTCGTCTCTGTCTTGTGTCCGTGTATGTGTGTTCCGTCTTGTCTGTGTCCGTGTATGTCTGTCTCCGTCTCTGTCTGTGTGTCCGTGTATGTCTGTCTCCGTCTCTGTCTGTGTGTCCGTGTATGTCTGTCTCCGTCTCTGTCTGTGTCCGTGTATGTGTGTTCCGTCTTTGTCTGTGTGTCCGTGTATGTGTGTTCTCTTCTTTATCTGTGTGTGCGTGTATATATCTCCCGTCTTTGTCTGTGTCCATGTATGTCTGTCTCCATCTGTCCACTGTGTGTCCGTGTATACTCTATCTCAAATCTCTGTCTGTGTCTGTCCCGTGTATGTCTGTCTCCGTCTCTGTCTGTGTGTCAAATGTATGTGTGTCTCCACATCCTTTGTCTGTAATATTAAAGCTATGTGTGTCTCTCTGTCTTTGTCTGTGTGTCGTATATGTCTGTCTCCGTCTCTGTCTGGTATGTGTCGTGTATGTCACCATCTCTCTATCTCTGTGTGTGTCCGTATATATGTCTCCATCTCTGTCTATGTGTCCGTGTATGTGGCATGTGTCACCGTCTCTGTCCTGTGTGTCCGTGTATATGTGTCTCCGTCTCTGTCTGTGTGTCCGTGTATGTGTCTCCGTCTCTGTCTGTGTGTCCCGTGTGTGTGTCTCTGTCTCTGTCTGTGTGTCCGTGTATATATCTCCAAATCTCTGTCTGTGTGTCCGTGTATATGCATACTCCGTCTCTGTTTGTGTCCGTGTATGTGTGTCTCCGTCTCTGTCCTGTGTGTCCCGTGTATGTGTGTCTCGTAGCTTTGTGCATCTAGTGTGTCGTATCTCTGTCTCTGTCTGTATTGATAAATGTCTATGTCTGTCTCCGTCTTTGTCTGTGTGTCCGTGTATGTATCTCGTCTCTGTTTTGTGTCCGTGTATATGTCTCTGTCATCTGTCTGTGTGTCGTGTATATGTGTCTCCGTCTCTGTACCTTTGTGTCTGTATGTATGTCTCGTCTCTGTCTGTGTGTCCGTGTATGTGCCTGTCCTCTGTACATGTCCACGTGTATGTCTGTCTCCGTCTCTGTCTGTGTGTGTCCGTGTATGTCTATCTCCGTCTCTGTCTGTGTGTCCCAGTATATGTCTCCCAATCTCTGTGTGTCCGTGTATGTGTCTCCGTCTCTCTGTCTGTGTGTCCGATATGTATGTCTCCACGTCTTTGTCTGTGTGTCCGTGTATATCTATCTCCGTCTCTATCTGTGTATGTGTATGTGTGTCTCCCGTCTCTGTCTGTGTCCGTGTATGCCTCTCCCGTCTCTGTCTGTGTGTCCGTGTATGTCTGTCTCACCGTCTCTGTCTGTGTGTCCGTGTATGTCTGTCTCCGTCTCTGTCTGTGTGTCCGTGTATGTCTATCTCCCGTCTGTTTGTGTCCAGTATGCTCTTCCTTCCTGTCTCTGTCTGTGTGTCCGTCTTCCTTATCTGTCTCCAATCTTTTGTCTGCTCCATGTGTGTCTCTCCGTCTCTGTTTGTGTCCCGTGTATGTAATGTGTCTCCATCTTTGTCTGTGTGTCCGTGTATGTGTGTCTCCGTCTCTGTCTGTATACAATATGTGTGTCTCCGTCTTTGTCTGTGTGTCCTTTCTCTTCTCTCCCGTCTCTATCTGTATCCGTGTATGTCTATTTCCATCTCTGTCTGTGTGTCCGTATGTCTGTCTCCGTCTGTTTTGTGTCCGTGTATGTGTGTCTCCGTCTCTGTCTGTGTGTCCGTGTATGTCTGTCTCACGTCTCTCTGTCTACCATGTGTCTGTGTATGTGTCTCCGTCTCTGTCTGTGTGTCCATATATATCTGTCTCTGCAATAACTTCTGTGTGTCCGTGTATGTGTGTCTCAGTCTCTGTCTGTGTGTCCCGTGTATACCGTCTCTGTCTGTGTGTCCGTGTATGTAGCCCTCAGAATCTCATGTGTGTCCGTGTATATATTAATATCCGTCTCTGTCTGTGTGTGTGTGTAGCTGTCTCCAATACTCTGTCTGTGTCCGTGTATGTCTGTCTCTGTCTCTATCTGTGTGTCCAAATGCTGTATGTATGTCTCTGTCTCTGTCTGTGTGTCAATATATGTATGTCTCCGTCTCTGTCTGTGTGTTCGTGTATATGTGTCTCACGTCTCTATCTGTATCCCGTGTATGTGTGTCTCCGTCTCTGTCTGTGTGTCCAGTAACCTGTCTGTCTCCAAACGTCTCTGTCTGTGTGTGATGTATATGTCTCCGTCTCTGTCTGGCCATGTTCGTGTCTTAATATACCAAATCTCTGTTTGTGTCCGTGTATGTGTGTATAATCTCTGTCTGTGTGTCCGTGTATGTGTGTCTCCGTCTCTGTCCTGTGTGTCCCGTGTATGTGTGTGTCTCCGTCTCTGTCTGTGTGTCGTGTATGTGTGTCTCCGTCTCTGTCTGTGTGTCCGTGTATGTGTCTCCGTCTCTGTCACATATGGCTCCATGTATATCTGTCTCTGTCTGTGTGTCCGTGTATGTGTATCTCCGTCTCTGTCTGTGTGTCGTGTATGTGTCTCCCGTCTTTGTCTGTGTGTCCCGTGTGTGGCGTAGCCCTGCGTCTCTGTCACAATAATGTCCGTGTATGTGTGTCTCCGTCTCTGTCTGTGTGTCCGTGTGTGTCTGTGCCAAATCTCTGTCCTGGCATGTCCGTGTATGTCTGTCTCCGTCTCTGTCTTTGTGTCCGTGTGTCTGTCTCCATCTCATCATGTGTCAAATATATAAGCCATGTCCTCCATCTCTCATTTACCTTCCCGTGTATGTGTGTCTCCAAATCCTCTGTCTGTGTGTTCATTGTATGTATGTCTCCGTCTCTGTGTCTGTGTGTCCGTGTATGTCTGTCTTTTCAAATCTCTGTCTGTGTTAGCTCCGTGTATGTATGTCTCCGTCTCTGTCTGTGGGCCGTGTGTAACAGTCTCCGTCTCTGTCTGTGTGTCCGTGTATGTGTGTCTCTGTCTCTGTCTGTGTGTCCGTGTATGTCTGTCTCTGTCTGTGTGTCCGTGTATGTGTGTCTCTGTTTGTGTCCGTGTATGTGTGTCTCTGTTTGTGTCCGTGTATGTGTGTCTCCGTCCTAGACATAATTTATAAACCCCTCAAAAATACATATGGCGATATTATTACATGATGTAGACAATGTGAGGAAGGATGGGAGAAAAGGTGAGAGGGATGAAGAGAGAGAGGATGAGAGGGATGAAGAGAGAGAGAGGATGAGAGGGATATGAGACGAAATTAACATGAAAAAATACAAAACACAGCTCATTACTGGACGGAGTGGGACACAACGACAACAACAACAACAAAGACATTAACAACAACAATAATATTAACAACATAAACAACACAACTATTAACAACAACAACAGAAACATTAACAACAACAACAAAGACATTAACAACAACAACAAAAACTTTAACAAGAACAACAAATTAAAGTCCACCAGCTATGTAAAATAAAATACTGACGGTAGAAAAAAAGAGGAGGAGGAGGAGGGGGAAGAATGAAGAGGAGGAAATGAAACTGCAAAGAAAAAAGAGGTAGAGCGAAAGAAAGTAAGGAATGAAAGAGAGAAGGGGAAGGAAGGTGAGAGAAAGATGTAGTGATGTAGCAGTAAGGAGAGAAGAGAGAATAAAAGAAAGGAAGAGGGACAGAAAGAGGAAGAGGAGGGGGAGGAATGAAAGAAGAATAAAAAAGAAGAATGAGAAGAAAATAGATAATGGGAGGCTATGTATTAAGAACAGGGACAGGGAGGGAGTGGGAGGGAGGATGGAGAAAGGAAAGAAATGAGAAAGGGATGATAGGAGATAGGGAAAGGAGAGAGGGCGGGAGAGAGGGAAGAAAGTAAGGGAATAGAGAGAAAGTAATAGAGGGAGTGAGGGAGGAAGGGAAGGAAGTAGGGCAGGATGAAACGAGGGTGTAAGAGAGTGAGAAAATGGAAATAGGGGTGTAAAGAGGGAGAAAGGAAGTAATAGAGGGAGTGAGAGAGGGAGGGGAGGCAGTGAGAAAGTGAGACAGAGACGGGGAGAATGAGAGAGAGAGAGGGAAGGAGGAAGGGAGTCACTGTCTGAATATGAACACTGCAAAACTCCCACTTACTCCACTTTCAAAGGCTTCTTGCGTTCTATTAATTAAGGTGGTAGAACGCGGGCAGCTATAGAGGAGAGGTGGTACGGTGGTCGAGTGGGAGAGAAAGAGGGATGAGAGGAAAGACGGATGGGTTGAGAGGAAGGGTGGGGGTAATAAAGAGGGAGGTGGGAGGGAACATGGGATAGATGAGAAGGGTGGATGAGAGGGAAAGTGGGATGAGAGGGTAATGTGAGGAAAGGTGGAAGAGAGAGAGGGTGGGGTGAATGAGAGGGAGAGAGAAGGATTGGTGGATGTAAAGGAAAATGAGAGGGATGAGAGGGAGAGTGGGATACATTAGGCAAGGTAAGTAAAATTAATGAAAGGAAAGGTGGGATGGGTGAGTGGGAGGGTGAGTGGGATGGATGAGAGGGAAGCTATAATAGATGGGAGGGTAAAAAAAAACGAATGAGATAGATGAGACAGACTTAGAAGATTTAACTAAAAGAAAATGGTGAAGGGAGAGAGAGAGAGAGAGAGAGAGAGAGAGAGAGAGAGAGAGGTGAGAAATGAAGACAAATGGAAAGAGGGAAAAGGTTGTATTATTGCTTGCTTCTACCCATTACACACACACACACACACACACACACACACACACACACACACACACACACACACACACACACACACACACACACACAGGGTCGAGGATATTGGCCCAAAGCATTATTGGACCAAGTTTCCTGGGGACTCCAGCAGCTGGGTAGCATCGCTGAGCGCCCTTTCTTCAGCCCCATAAGACTCATGACCCAGGCAGAGTGGTATTCCCTCACCAAGTAACTCTCTCTCTTTCTCTTGTTCATGGTGTACTTTTTCCATCACTAATTTGTTATTTTCGTCGATTGAGTCGCTTTTGTAGTTTGTGCTGAGGATTTTATTTTTATCTTTCGTGATTTTTTTCTTAATGCATAACTCGTGATTTTTTTTTTATGGTAATTAATCCAAGTTCAGTCCTTCCTGATTTGACTGGTATATAATTTTTTTTTTAGCTCTTGAGGGAATTGTTGTCCTCAAGCGTGGTTTAGAGCAGACAATATCTTCCTCTTGTTTATTCTTGTTTTTAGGACAGAATATTGAAGTAAGCAAACTTATTTTTTTGTTTACTATAGTATACGCTGTTATTCCTCAAATTTAATGTTTTAGGGGAAAATTACAGTATTTCTATATATCTTCACAACGACCTAATGCCGGAAGATCTTTGGACTTTCTTAAGGCAGCATATGGGAATGGGGGGAATAGAGAGGAGGGGGAAATAGGCGGGAAAGGGATAGGCGCCCACTTTTGGTCAAATTGGGTAACTTTGAAGAAAAAACTGAAACCGGTAAGTAGCAGAATTGTGGCTCAGGGAAGCTTTTCTCTCTGCCACATGAGAGAGAAATCAAACACACACCAAAATTATACCAATGAGAGAGAGAATAAAAGTTTGAGGGGAAGCCAGAAAATGTGGTATTGTGGTGGCTATGTGTAAAATGAACCAGTATCAAAATTATATGAGAGTGATGCGTTCTAATTTCCTCTTTTACGTGCTGTACATGTCCCTGTTTTACGTGCCCTATGTCCAGTCTTTTTTTACGTGCTCTATGTCCATTTTTTTTACGTGCTCTATGTCCAGTCTTTTTTTACGTGTTCTATGTCCATTTTTTTTTCACGTGCTCTATGTCCAGTCTTTTTTTTACGTGCTCTATGTCCAGTCTTTTTTTACGTGCTGTACATGTTCCTGCTTTACGTGCTCTGTCCTCGTTTTACGTACTCTGTCCCCCTCTATTACGTGCTCTATGCCCCCCCCCCCTATTTTACGTGCTGTCCCCCTTGTTGTACGTGCTCTATGTCCCCATCTATTTCGTGCTGAGGTCCTCTCTTTACGTGCTCTGTCCTCTGTTTTACGTGCTCTGTCCCCTGTTTTACGTGCTCTGTCCCCTGTTTTACGTTTCTGTCCCCTGTTTACGTGCTCTGTCCTCTGTTTTACGTGTTCTGTCCCCTGTTTTACGTGCTCTGTCCCCTGTTTTACGTGCTCTGTCCCCCTCATTTTACGTGCTCTGGTCCCCCTGTGTTTTACGTGCTCTGTCCCCCTGTTTTACGTGCTCTGTTCCCCGTTTTACGTGCTCCATGTTTCTCATCTACGCTCTTCTATTTTCCTTTTTGTAACATGTAGTACAGGACTGTATGTATAAGGAATGAGTCTTGTATAGATAGAGTCAGTGGCTGTGAGATTAGCTACGCGGTGGCGGGAATTGATAAGAATTAAATAGTACTTTGTGTGTGTGTGTGTGTGTGTGTATGTGTGTGTGTGTGTGTGTGTCTGTGTGTGTGTGTGTGTGTGTGTGGTTGAAGAGTGAAGCTGAGTTGAAATTGATTAAACTAATTGTGGTTTTTGGTGATGGAATTGAGGTTGATGGAGATGATTATTTTTTCTTAGGGTAAAGTTCACAGTTGATGGGAATAATTTCTTATCTCAATTGAAAGTGGATTTTGGTTGAAGGAATTGAGACGGGTGTAAATTTATTGTAATTCTGTGTTTAGAAATTGAAGTCTGTTTGTTTGTTTTTTGTTTTGTTTTATAGATATAGTTGACTTGATGGAAATGATTTAATGTTAGAAATAATTTTAATTAATGTGATGAATGAATCTCTAATTGGATTTTAAATCTGATGGTGGTTTTTTTAAAGGTAAAATTCAATGGACATAAATTACTCATCTCTAAGTTGAAATTGAAGTTTGATAGTGGGAATTATTAATAAAAAGCTTAAATTGATGGAAGTTGACTTGTCTCTGATTGAATGAAAAGTTGTTAAGATATCCCAGTTGCCTGCTTAAAATGAAGTGACATCAGTGGTTTAAAGAAAAACAGACTGTTGAGCGAGTGTTAGTGAAGCCAAAGTTGAAAGTTGAAGAGATTGATGAGCCATTGATTGAACTGAATGTGTTGCAGGGGCTGTTACAGCTTGCCTAAATGGAAATGGAAAATGATGGATCAAGATTTTGTGGAGTTTTGATGACTGGCCCACCCCCCACCCCCGCAGCCCTACACATACACACACTCTGTATTCTTCTGGCAGCATTTAGCCAACTTAATTTACGCCTCACTTAGCCTCGGTGGCCAAGTGGTCCACGTGTGGCAAAATTCCTGTAAATACAAAATAAAATCACCAATTTCCACGTCACCGTCTTTAGTGTACCTCTGAACTGTGAGCAAATATTCTGTAAAGCAACAATTTTTTATGATGGACCAACAAGTTAATGTAATGTCTTGGTGAGGTGCACATTACTGCTTACATACAGGCACGAACATAAGTCGGTAAAGCTTCAGTAGAGTACATGCACGGGAAGCTCTAACAAAAATAGGTTTTTCTCAATTTCGTGTTTTCGTTTAAAATAATAACACCTTCATATCTGGCGGAAATGAATAGTTATGCTCCCCAGCTACTGACGATAGGAAATTTATGGGTAAAAAACTGACAAAACCACACCTTACGAAACCTGACCTAACCTGACTTAACTTTGTCAAACCTAACTTTACCTCACCTAACCTTACCTTTGTCTTGGCAATTTCGTGTCTTTATCAATACCAAACGATGATGGCAGTCTGCACCACACTTTGGACACTTTTAGGAAGAAAACAATACGCCATGAACCTTGAAAATGACAATAACAGCTGCGTTATTGTCCAAAACACGTTGAATGGTTTCCCATTCAGACGCAGAACTCCCTTCACACAACGAAAACAAATATAGTGCGAAGGAAATTTCGATTTCAAATACTTGGACATGTGAAGATCGAACGCGTGGCAGAATGAGTTCCCCTGATTGGTCGAGCATGATCATGTGAAGTTCACCTCAAGAAGAAGTAAACATTACTGTATATTCCGCGAACGTGAAGAAGAAAACAAAGTATCCCGCGAAATATGCTCCAGCGAACACATCCAACTTATAAGATTTTTCGTAACTTATGATCAAAATAACTCAGAAACTAGATATTTTACCTAAAGCGGAATAAATATAAAGTAATCTTCTCTTTTATGCTCCATCCTCCCATCTATAGATTAATATAAACCCCCATGTATGTCATCTGCCGAATATTTACCCATAAGTTTCTGTTTACATCTTGAGAATATGAACTATTGAAACGAGTCTGCGATCTGTTGGAACGAGTCTTCCAGGTATTGAAATGATTATCTGAACTTCTGAAGCATGACTCCAAACTGCTGCGGAATGTTAAATTTTGCTCTTGTATTTCACGTGGATCCGGTGCAGTTTGAGCAGATATAAAAAAAGAATAATTACATCTTAAACACAAAAGCTTCTTTATTGTGAATATTAGTTGAAGATTAATATGATTATGGACGTCACTCGTGTTTTCTAATTTCCTTCCAAGTCTACGTAATTTAGTGGGAACGCTTTCGTTTTAGACAATAAGTTACAGTAATGGTGGTTCGAAATTTAAATTCTTCTCTACGTCATTATATACTATGATGAATTTTTCGACTCAGCATTACATATAGATTCCATAACTATTTTAGTATATCGGTATCAATAAATTCCCCAAAATAGAAAACCCTGAAAACCATCATTAGATTCCAGGAATATTTTTGAGTGCATCATTATTTGCCACTCATCATCAGGCATTTCCGAAACGACAGAGACATTTCGACATCAACATAAACACACACACACACACACACACACACACACACACACACACACACACACACACACAACATACAAACAAAAAACATTTATAACGTAGCTTTTGTTTGAATACTGAGAGAGAAATTAATTGCAATTCTCTCTGGTCTAAAATGGCATGCCTCCAGTTGTACCTCCCACCACCAGGCTCAGTATATATGGCGAATATATAAAAAAAAAACTCTGCATATATTCATTTCATGGTTGAGTGATGTTAAGAGTTATATCCTGCACGGTGTGGATGGTGAGGTGGTGGTGAGGTGATGGTGAGGTAATGGTGACGTCATGGTATGGAAGTGGTGGGGTGATAGTGAGCTGATGGTAGGATAGTGAAGGGTGATTGTGAGGTAGTGATTGGGGAAATTCTAAGATTGGGATGGTGTAGATGGTAAGATGTTGATGGGGGTATGGTAAGGGATAGTGATGGTGTAATGATAGTGAGGGAGTGATGGGATGGCGATGAGATAATGATAGGATAACAGTGATATTATGGAGGCAATGACGATGGGACGCCTCATTTCCTCCCGTGTTTCACTCTCTTCCCTTTCATCATCACCACCTTCACTATCACCTCCCCATTACTCCGGGGTGGTGATAGTGAAGGGGGTGATAGTGAAGGGGGTGAACTAGATGTGGATAGTGATGGAGGGTTGGTGTGGTGGGAGTAGGTGTTTGATTTCCTTGATTAAAGATTGGGTAGTGAGAGAGAGAGAGAGAGAGAGAGAGAGAGAGAGAGAGAGAGAGAGAGAGAGAGAGAGAGAGAGAGAGAGAGAGAGAGAGTATATGATGGGAGGAAATACACACACGAACACCATTACAGGGATCGATGTCAACAGAGGAGATGGGAAAAGTTCGATGAAATTGTAAACACAGAAACATAGACGAAAGATGGGAAGAGGGAAAGGAGAGAAGAACGTCATCGCCATATGGACACACACACACACACACACACACACACACACACACACACACACACACACACACACACACACACACAGAGAGTACAGAAGGGGAGCACAGAATCAACGTAGATCAATGCTATGCTATGCTGTGTAAATTAGGTGGATTCGTGTACTGAACGACTTACACTCCCAGGAGACTGAATGCCAGATATTCTCAGCGATACGCGCGTCCAGTATTTACCTTCTGACTAACAATATGAGAGGAAGCATTTGTCCCACGGTTTTGTCCAACGCTTTGGTGAGTTAGATACGCTTTCATATTTCCGGCAAGAACGTTTTAGAATATGTTACCTGAGTTATTTACACAGTTGCAACACATCAATTTATAATAAGTCAGCGGTAAGAAAGGAGACAGCTTAGTCGACATTGCACCCAACTAAAAAGCCAGGTATTCATTTTTAAAGCAGTGTGGACTGGTAGTACCCAGGAGATATGGTCTCTATCACTCGACGGCCGCGCCCCTTCATTGGTGATAATTACTTTAACCTTTCTTCCATTTTGACCGATAAATACTCTAACATAACGACAGCTTTATATAACGTAATTTTAGTGTCCAGTACTACACCAACGTTTAACAGGCAACAATATCAGGCCACAAATGACTCTCAATCTTATTAAATAACCTCAGGAGTACTCGAGAGAACGTATAATGAAACTCCAACCTTCATGAGGAAATAACTAATACATTTTATGCTTTTGGTTGCAATTACCTGGTGGGGGGAAAACACAATAGAGTCCCACATATCAGTAGCGAAACAAATAAAAAAAAAGCAATTTGATATACAAAATAGCGGTCAGTTGTGGAAAAAAATTAAAACAACACAATGTGGAATTCCTGATTCAAATCAACTCGAATACGAACCATTTTCAATTACTGACAGATTTCTAGAACAGAGAAAATTTGCTCCCGGAGTATAAAAATGGCCGCCGTGATTGTTCTCCCACAGAATATTGCTCTACCACTCGAAATTCAATAAAGAATTCAATTTCCTTACAAAAATAGTCGAGTTTCTGACACAGGTTGTCTCAAAGAAAGACAGTGTTTGGCCTCGGTCAGCTGACCTGCCCGAGTCATCCTTCCTTTAGTGCACGTCTTGAAACATATATATATACAGACGAAAATCAATAAACTAATTCGGTAAATTAGTTGTATCTCACCACAGTGTGTGTGTGTGTGTGTGTGTGTGTGTGTGTGTGTGTGTGACTCACGTTGTTTACGATAAATTAAACCACTCAGATACTTCCTAACTTGAACAAATATTTACTCCAATAAAGAGTCGAATGATACCAGTCGAAAAAAAAATCATAATTAAAGTTCTTAGACTAAATAAAACCAAACTGTTATGACCAATATTAATACAGTTGATTATATTTAATTAAAACAGAAGAGCATCGTGAAGTTATTAAACGAGGAAAATAAACCCATTTAAACATCAATTTTGTTTTTTTTATTTTGTCACCTGGGAAATAAAAGTTCTTATTCCTAAACTAGATTTTGTTTCTTAATATTCATGTTGAGTTTCTTACAATAATTCCCAGCATCACATTAATTATATATTCATTTATTAAATCTCAGTTTCAGTTGGACGGTTTCTCAGGTTTCAATTTGACTCTGATCATTTTTCTCTGTTTCATAATTTATCAGATTCAGGATAATGGAAAAAGATTAGTTCCCCTGTTCTCTCTTTCACCTTGATATATTTTTGTTTTCTAGTTTACAGTTTCACATTGATCAATTCTATCTTGTTTTATCTTAATTCTGAGGTTCAATTTATCTCTTTCAACAATCCCACCTGTCCACTTTCTCCCCCTCCCCTCATCTGTCGGCTTTCTAAACCTTTCCATTTTTGGGGGTTGACAAGATGAATAGCTTCAAACCTTATCCGTTTTTATTATTCATTCGCCACTAGTGAAGAACATATTTTTTATTCAAACTTCAAATAATATATATTTGATTAATTTTCCATCGATATAATTTATTTATTTATTTATGAATTAATTTATTCTCCAACCATCCATCTATCTACCTATCTATCTATCTATCTATCTATCTATCTATCTATCTATCTATCTCTCTTTTCTTATTTTCTTTATCTCTCTCCGTGTCTCACTCTCCTCATAAAACAACAAATCACAGCCAACCAACATTCATAGCGCCATTCTCACCCTTTCTTGTCTATCTGCCTCGCCGCGAACAGCGAGAGAAAGGCGGAAATGGAGAGGAAGGGGGAAACAGAAGCTAACAGGAAGACTAGGAGGAGGAGGAGGAGGAGGAACCAAATGCGGAACTGGAGGAGTGAGAAGGGGACATGATGAATGGGAGGAGAAGGAGGAAGAAAAGATAGGTGGTCGGGAAGTGTAGGGAGATACAAGAGGAATGGAAGGAGGAGGAGAAGGAAAAGGAAATGAAGGAATAGGTGAAGGATGATGATAATATTGATGGAGGAAGAAATAGAACGAGGAAGGAAGAAAAAAGAAAGCGTAATGTGAGGATAGAAGGAGAAGGAAATGAAAAGAAAAAAGGAAATAAAGAGAATAATGATAATTAATCTAGAATAGGAAGTTATTTCTATGGTTTACTTTAATATTTTTTTTTCTCCAATTTCTAAGACAGATTCCAAGGTGTGTGTGTGTGTTTTACCTAGTCTAGTCACACTCATGGTCATATGTTGCTCTGATGCGGGTCTTGGTGTGGGCGGGCAACTCGACACAACAAACACTATTTCTTATTTTTTTTATTATTTTTTACACTATTCGCCTCTGGGTACGTATTCTGGAGAGGATGTTCCTTAGTTCTCTTGGTAATTACTTCCTCACTCTCTCTCTCTCTCTCTCTCTCTCTCTCTCTTTTTGTCTCTAGCTTTCATTTTGTCTGTCCACTCGCTTTATAGGAAATATAGGTGCACAAATATCTATACATACACTTACTATATACATATACAAACTAAAAATAGTGAATAAATAAAATCTAACAACAAACACGTGTATATATCCTCACGCACTCACACACACACACACACACACACACACACACACACACACACACACACACACACACACACACAAGGAAAGTCAGCATATTCAGACACAGCGGTAACCTGACCAAAATACTACTACCATTTTTTTCAGACTTGGGTTGAGAAGAAGAATGGAAAGGAGGGGAAGGAGGAGAAGGGAGAAAAAGAGGGAGGAGGTGCAGGGGAGATTTGGGGGGGGGATGAGGGGAGATGAGGGGGGAAGAGGAGGAGAGAGTAGGGGGAGGAAGGAAGGAGATAGGAGATGAGCGGAAGAGGGAATAGGAGGGAGAGGAAGAGGATGGGAGATGAGGGGGAAAAGGAGGAGGGGAATAGGAGAGGGAGGAGGAGGAAGGAAAAAATAGGGTGCAGGAGGAGAAAGAGGGGTGAGGAGGGGGGAGCAGGAGGTCAGTGTTTTTGCCTAGTTGCGAAATGGACTCCATTGATTGGTTATGATTGATGATTGCTGACGCTGACTCCCCGCTGTGTGTGGGGGTATGTAAAACGGTGGAGGTTTCCCAACGCAGTCGATCTAGGAGTAGTTTATGCATTTGATCGTCAAGGAAGTGAGGGAGGTGATATGGAGGGAGAGGGAGGAAGGAGAGACGAAAGTAGGGAGAGAGGGATGGAGGGAGGGTAGGAACCAGGGTCAAGTGAGAGTAGTTAGTTAGCGATTATTGGTAAGGGTAGTTAAGGAAGTGAAATTTGGAGCAGGTAGTTTGTAAAGAGTAGTTAAGTTAGTTACTACAAAGACTCCAGCATCAACTTCTCACCCTCTGAGGGCCATCATGAGGCCTCAACTCGTGATCTTGTTCTGACAGTAACTCATTTCCTCTTATCTACAAGGAAGTTTGATAGACTTTCACTTGGGAGTATGGCAGATAAAAAGAAAACTTTAAGTAACTTTCTCTCTCGGGAACTAATGTGAAAGACTCCACTGATGGTCTCTCTTAATTGGTTGATATTGGGAAGGAAATACTTTTTCAGTTTATTCTCCCTTTCTTAATAATTAAAGACAATAATTTTTCAGAGCAAAACTGGAATTTTATCAGAATATATATATATATATATATATATATATATATATATATATATATATATATATATATATATATATATATATATATATATATATATTCGCAGTCGGACTTACAAACACACAAACACATAAAAAAATATATGCACGAAGCAAACAAAGCAGCACACACAAACACACACACACACACACACACACACACACACACACACACACACACACACACACACACACACACACACACACACACGCACACCGCCCTGTAAAACGGTGCAAATTAATTGTGTCATTATACTTGCAATTACATTTAATCTCCAATGTTGGACCGTCAGATTGTGATTTTTTAACGAGTGAGAGTTTGTAGTTTGTGCTGACTGAACAACACAACACTGGCCGGGACGTGGGGCGTTAATGTGTCTCTTTATTAAACTTCTTTGTTACTTTAGTGATATATATACATATATATATATATATATATATATATATATATATATATATATATATATATATATATATATATATATATATATATATATATATATATATATTCTAATTAACCTTTATTTTCTTATTCTGTTCATTGATTTTTTGTTGTCTTCAATTGTCAGATATTTTGAGACAGTTTATTTAGCCAGAAAATACAGATACAGAGTGGACAATAATAACAATATTGACATGGCTGAGCCAGTTGAGGAGAGAGAGAGAGAGAGAGAGAGAGAGAGAGAGAGAGGATGCATTTGTTTTCTATTTCATTACTTTGTTTCACATATTTCCTCCAATTTTCATACACTCTGGATCCTCTCCTCTTCCTCACTCATCACTGTTGTTAAACTTTCTCTCCCGTGTCTCCCACTTCCCTCCCTCTATTCTGTCCATGTCTTCTTTTCCTTTTCCATCCATCCAAAACCCTTTAGATTCACCTTATTTCTATATGAGTGAATAATCTTAACTCACTGGCTGGCGAGACATTCCTCCAATATGGAACAAAATATTTACTCAAAATTGGATTAAAATATCTACACTACTCAATCGTAAACTAAAATCTGGATCAAAACATCAAATTTTTAAGCTACTCGATATAGATCATCAGATTAGTGTAGGTGCCTTAAATAATCTCTTCTAAGACTTTGGGATTATCATTGGATTCTTAGGTTAGGTGAGGAAGGTAATTTTAATGGTAGGCTGGGTTAAGTCTTCTCTCTTACGCTCTTCATATTTAACCATACTCTGGCTGCCAACTCCTGCTGAATTTTAATGGATTTTTTTTTCGTATTCTCAGTTATCACAAATCATTTCTATTGTCTAGGAACTTATTTTTGTTGTTGTCTTTTCTTGTACACTATTTTTGTACTTTCTTTCTTTCTTTCTTTATTGTCTCTTTTTTCATCATCATCTCTCTCTCTCTCTCTCCCGCTCCTTAGCACCTGACAATAACCATCGCCTCACCGCCGTCTCCTGTCTGTAATCCCCCCATCTGTGGCCTCGCTCGTCCAGGACACTCGCTAAGTAACACATAATCTCCTCCATTTCATACTCATCGGAAGTAAACTGTCTTAAATCCCTGTCCCAAGATTGTGGGACAACAACAACATGAGCTCAGAGATTGTTCCTGTCTGTCTGTCTGTCTGTCTGTCTGTCTGTCTATCTGTGTTTCTTGTTTTTTCTGCTTCTTCCTCTGTCTCTCTCTCTCTCTCCTTCTCTGTTTCTGTCTGTTCCTCTCTTTCTCTCTTTATTCCACTTTTTTGTTCGTTTTATCCCGTTCCTTTATTTTTGTATCACTCTGTTTATCCCTCTCTCTCAATCTCTTTTTCTTCCTTTATGCCTTACTTTCTCCTTCGTGCTTTCCCCTCTCTAGTTCTTCCCATTCTGCTCTTTTCCTGTTTTTTCCTTTCCTTAAAACTGTCTTTCTCTCTTTCTCTCTATATTTACCTCTCTCTTTCTCACTAACTTTTTCTCTTTCTGTATCTGCTTATCTCTTTATAGTTCTCTTTACCTCTCTATCTCTTTCTCTTTGTCTCTTAATACATCACACACGAGGAATGAATCATTTAGAGAAAATAAAATCAGCTGTAATTCCCGTGCAACTTCACCTTCACCTTGGAAAACAATGCAATATTGCTCGACTTGCAGCGTTTTTACCTCTTCACCCAAGTTCAATAATTCAAAGCCCAAAGAAGCAGTTTGAGTGAAGGCAATGAAGGCAGTGAAGTCAGTTTAGAAATACATGTTATAGGTATGAATGAATTAACACGCACACACACACACACACACATTGGGAATTGCTTTGGCAGGATTGTTATAAAACTTAGCGAGTGCTGCTGGAATGCTTGGGAGTTTAGCGAGTATTGCTAAGATTACAGATCAGTAATTAGCAACTTTTGTTATACTTTCAACACAGTCATTTAACGTGTATTACCAGGATGACAAAGCAGTAATTAGCAAGCTTCGATAGTTAAGCTGTAATTTGACAAGTGGTGAGGATTTCAAGGGGTGATTTAACTACTGTTGCTTGTGATGGCATGGAATAAATTAGCGAGAGATTAAACCTATGTTGTTAGTGACGATCAATTAACGAACACTTTGTAATTATTCTTGACTATTTTCCCAGAGATATAAATACAGTCTTGTTTAAAGTTCATTGATTAAGGAAAGAGTTTTTATTGTTTTATTTTTTTGTTTATCTTATTCTATAATTTTACTTTACGATCATAAAGAAAAAAGTAAGAAAAATCATAAAGGAGTTAGGCAAGGTAATATGCATTCACCTAATCTGTTTTCGTCATTACTGTAATTACTAAAAACCACTGGAATATTTTTTTAAACATTCGCATTGAGGTTTTTGTAAGAGTTTGTTGATAAGTAAGACAAAATACCTGTTAGTGTTACGGGCGTGTACTTCGGTCATCTTCCAATTGATTCCTACAGAAAATCTTACACTGTTTCTCGGTCTGGCTAGTAGTGTCCCAGGTTACATTTTATGGGTGGTAGTGTCCGTGTTGATGGCTCCAGACTTACCTGTAGGGGAATAAAGATAAATACATTAGTTATATGTAATTATTATCATCATTAAACCTACACACACACACACACACACACACACACACACACACACACACACACACACACACACACACACACACACACACACTTCCTCTGTCACTTATATTAAACCGTGTTGACTCTTTCCCTATTCATTGACTTAACCAGACTGTACACAACCACTTGTTTACCATACCAGCTGAATGTGGTGAATTATTTACCTTCCTTTTATCACCTTTTACAAGATAAACACATTCTGGCTCCTGTGGCCATAGGAGCAACTCGAATAACCGATGACCCGGGTTTAGTAAAATCGGGGCTTGTATTAATTAGGGTGATTAGTCAAATGGATCCCTGAATATTAAAGTTAATAGTCCCTAATCTTTCCATCCTGACAGCCATTAGGGTTTGGGTTTTTTTTTTGTGAATTCTTTGTCCTAATTTGTGCTCTTAATTATAGTGGGTCCCAGCTTTAAGGGGGCCTTAATTGCTCGGTGTCTGCGTCTACAGTGTGTGTCTGCTGTGTGTCTGCTCCCATTAGCTGGTCTACCGTGTGTGTGTGTATGTCTGCCGTCTGCTGAGTGTCTGCTCCCATTAGCTGGTCTACTTTGTGTGTATGTCTGCCCTCCGGTGCTTGGAAAGTCGCGCGAGACCTAAGAAATGGTGTCACTTAGTCTGGCAAGGCTGCTGCTGCTGCTTGTGTGAAGAGGAATCAATTAGATGTTGCTTTGGTAACGCTTATGTCGGTTCTGTGCTTGCGTCTGCTGAGACTTCTCCAGTGTACCTGCTGTCTGGTGTGTTCCTGTTCTCAGCTTTACATGCTTGTGTCTGCTGGCTCGCCCCCCGTCTACCTGCTCTCTGCTGTATGTCTGTTTCTGCCGATTCCCTTCTATATGTCTGCATTTTCTGACTCACTGCGTTTAACAATTATCTGCTGTGTGTCTGTGTCTCATGGTTGTCTGTTGTATGTCTGCTTTTGCTTCTTATTTCTAAAAATCCAGGTCACGAATTTCATGTACTGTGTATTAATATATATACTGAGACATTTGAGGTCGAGCAAGAAAAAAGTCAGAGAAAGAAAGAGAGAAAGCGAGAAAAAGTGTAAAGCAAGAGAAAATGAAAGAGAACCGAGACAGAAATAGAAGTAAGCAAAGTAAAATGAAAGGGAGAAAAAAGTAAGATAGAGAGACAGATGGAGAGAGAAAGTGAAAGAGAGAGATCAGGTAGAAAAATAATCAGAAGCAAAGAAAGTAAAGTGAAAAAGAAAAAGAAGCAGATAGAAAAATTAAAGAGAGAGAGAGAGGGGAGGGGGGGTTGTTATTACAGCCAGTCATGAAAGTAATAAAGGTTGGATCACGTTTTTTATCCACGTTCCTACATATTAATGTCGAGGTAAAGATCAAGATAAATTTACCCCACCTCACCCTACTCCCACTCCCTCCCTACCTGCCCTACTCTGTCCTACCATACCATACCCCGCCCTACCCCACCCTACCCCACCCCACTCCCTACCCTACCCCACCCTACCATACCATACCCTGCCCCACCCTACCCTTCCCCACCCTACCCCACCCTCCTCCCTCCCCACCCCATCCCACCTAACCACTCCACCCCATCCCACCCCAACCCCACCCCACCCCAACCCACCCGTCCCAACCCAACCCCACCCCACTCTGTCCCACCCACCCAATTCCACCCCACCCCAATCCCATCCTACCCTCCCCCAACCCACCCCACCCCAATCCCAACCCCAACCTCAATCCCATCCCAATCCCACCCCACACCGCAACCCCACTCTGTCCCAATCCCACAGCAACCCCACCTGTCCTAACCCCACCCCAACCCCAACCCCACCCCAACCCCACCCCTAACCCCAACCCAACCCCATCCAATCTGTCCCAACCCCACACCACTCTAATCCCACCCCAACCTCACCCTCAATCCCCAACCCTGCAATCCACTCTGTCCCACTCCCCACCCCAACCCCACACCCCCACCCTACCCTACTCCCTACCCCCACTCTGTCCCACCCCACCCACTCCCATTCCCACCCCACTCCCACTCCCTACCCCATCCCACTCCTACTCCTCCCCTCACCCTAACCCCAATCCCTAACCTACCCTCACCCTCCCTCCCCTACTCCTACCACTCCCCACTCCTACCCTACCCCACCCCCTTACTCTGTCCTGTCCACCCTACCCTACCCTACCCTAAACAACAAAATTATCTGTTTTTTTTTTACGGGGATTAGTCCACCCGGGCAAAGGTCACTGACCCATATCGTGGCCCTGGGGACGAAAATGTAATGATAATAATTCATAGTAAATAAATTTTATAATAAAAAGTAAAATAAAATACTAATGGTAATAATAATAATAACAACACTGTGATAATAATAATAATAAATACAAGAATGAAAAAAAAATCAATAGTGAGAAACGCTATATGTATGTTGCGTTGTCATGTAAGAGAAACAATTGAGACCCTGCAATTGTGTGTAAATGAGGCAGAAAGACCGATGAGCAACCTGGGTCTTGGTAAAAGGTAGAGTAACCCGTCTCAACAATAAGTTAAGAGAGATAAGGCCTAAATGAGTTTGGTTAAGGGGTTAAGTTAGATGAGGAGGAGTAGCCCGGGATGAGTTGGTTAAAGGATGGAGATCAAGAGTTAGATACAAGTTATGGTGGTGATGTGGTTAAGTGAGACACACACACACACACACACACACACACACACACACACACACACACACACACACACACACACACACACACACACACACACACACAAAGGTTGAGTGGACGAGAAAAAAAGAACTTGTCAGAGACGGGTGTGGGAACTTGACCTTGAACTTTTGACAATAATTAAACGACGAAGAAGAGAAAGATGAAGAAACACAACGATAAGGAACAAAGTTGCTTTTTTATTAATCAATTTATCCAATTTATCCTTCGAGTGTAATTGTGTTTTCAAATGTATGTATACGTTAATGTTAAGTATATGTATCTCGATGTCTTTGTCATGCATTATACAGGTATGTCCATAGTATATACATATATACCTGTATATTTCCTGCTACAATTGTATATATAATAAGCCTATCTCCAAGTATATATAAAAGGTACATATATAAATATTTGAGGATTTCACCAATAATCTATGATATTAATCCATCGAAATCTTTAAAAAATACACATTACAAATTAAATAATACACGTAAGAGTTCGTCAATGTGAGGCGGAGTAACACCTCGAGCCTTCAAAGTCATCGGGAGTCACAGAACAAAGTCTTTATAGTGAGGTAATAAGGGACTGTGTTGTGCTGGCGTCCTGTACCTCAGACACTTGTGTTTAAACTAATAAAAACAAAGCTGCCTTAAACGTGGGTCTTGGTCACTGAACAAAGACTTAGATGTAATCGACAAACGTTCGTGTAAACACAATAAAAGGTTATACGACCCGGAATTTAAGCCCAAGCCAAATTAACTTATTCTGCCCGTGATAACTTAAATTATTTTTTTTTAACAAATACAAATTCAACCAAAACTAATTGACCCTAATCCTATCCTAACCTAGCCTAACCTAAAATAACCTAACCAAATTCAACCTAACTAAACTCAACCTTACAAAACTAACTTGCACACAATCCTGGTCTTCGAACAGGTCTCGTCTTAGCAATTTAGGAAAATAAATATTTTACCCACATATATTCAACAACAACAAAAAGTAAACACAAAAACTAAGGAGGCGGTGATGGCTGGATTCATATTCAATCAGAAAAAACAAAACAATAAAAGAACACAATCACTGAAGCGTTATGTGCCTCTTAAACGCGCGGGCAGAAGACGCACGCTCGGTCCCCGCGGCCGCTCAATACAATGCCAAATTCCATCATCGCTGTAAGGTGGGATTGTTTTGTCGGCGCCTCAGCTGACGGGCTTACTATATGTGGTGGAGGGGAAGGTAGAAGGGAGGGAGAGTGAGGGAGAAGGAGGGAGCGAGATATGATGGAGGTAGGGAGAGGGGAATAGATGATGGAAGAGAGACAATGAATTGGTAAAGAGATTGGAAGAGGAAGAGAGAGGGAGGAAGATAAAGAAGAGAGGGGAGAAGGGAGGGAGAGATAATGGGAGCAAGGAGAGAGGGTGAGAAGATGGCAAAGAGGCAGGGAAAGTGGCGAAGATGGAGGAAGAGGGAGAGGGAAAGAGGAGGAGATGGAAGGAAGGAGGGAGAGAGAGAGAGAGAGAGAGATGGTGTGTGCAGGTAGAGAGTAAGAGGGGTCAGAGATAGAGGGAGGAAACGAGGTAGATAAGTAAGAGAAAGATGAAGGGGAGAGATGGAGTGAGGGACACAAGGATGAAGGGGCAGAGAGGGAGGGTGGAAGAGAGGGATATAGAGAAGGAGGAAGAGAATGGGATGAAATTGAAGGAGGCAGGAAGGATAAGAGTGAAGGAGGCAGAGATACAAGAGGGAGAAGAGATAAAGAGAGGGATGGGAAAGGGAATTAGAGAGGGTGAAAGAGAGAGAAACAGGGAGTGAGAGAAAAAAGAAAGGTGGGAAAGGTAGGGGAAGGCAGAGGAAATAAAAGAGAGGATGAGAGGCAGAGAGAGGGATGGAGGTAGGGAGGAAAATGAAAGAAGGAAATAGAAAAAAAAGGAAAAGAGGGAATGAAGGAGATAGAAGCATGGTAGGATAACAAAGAGAGAGAGAGAGAGAGAGAGAGAGAGAGAGAGAGATTCAAAGGAACTGTACTAAAAAAAAAAATGGAGAGAGTCAAGAACGGAGACAAAGATGCAACAAACAGATGATCGAGGAACACCCAGCAGCCTTCCCCTCTCCACCCTCCCTGGTAAAACACACACACACACACACACACACACACACACACACACACACACACACACACACACACACACACACACACACACACACACACCAAAATGCAGAATCTCAAGGACTACAACATCACAAGCAAGCATGAGTCACGTCTGTAAGAAATTAGAAAACTTTTAGAAAGAAAATAGAAGCAGGTTGATAGGTTCTGGATGATTGCTGGCTTTTTCACATATCTACACCTCAGCTGATGATCTTCCACCCCCTGTTTGTTGGTGTCAGGCAGGGAGTCGGCGTATTGTAGTGGAGGGTTGCTCTCTCTCCCCACTCGGATCTCCTCTCCGTTCTCCCTAAGCCCCCCTCCCCCATGATCTCCTGCAGTAACTATAGCAACTAGCAGAACACCTGATGAGAGGCCATGAAAGTGCTCCAACAAGAGGATCCATCACAACTCTTTCTTTTTCCCAGTGTTCGTCTCACAAGGTCTCCTTTCTTCTTAATCACTATTGTTTGTATTATTATCTATTTCCTTTGTGTTAACTGTCTTATCTCTGTAACGAACATAGGTGTGTGTGCGTGTCATGTACAATACCACTGTACTGAATATTACAAATTGGCACCTAAAAATGTCTTCATCCACACACACACACACACACACACACACACACACACACACACACACACACACACACACACACACACACACACACACACACACACACACACACACACACACACACACACACACACACACACAGGCTCCCTAAACAGCATCATGCCTCAACTCTCCGCTCCCTGATATAACCCCTTAATGCATTTATCAGAGTATTATACACTTCTGCTCCGGCTGGCTGTAGACCCTTTCATCTTAGGATATATATTGTGTTACCTGGTGGCAAATTGAAAGCTTCACCAGGTAATATAATGCTGTATGATAAACTATATAAACTGCATTAGTGGGAGCTTCATCTTGTGACACGAAGCCTTAGTGAGCTACCACACACACACACACACACACACACACACACACACACACACACACACACACACACACACACACACACACACACATACACACACACAGGGAGGAATTTTATCAGGTCATTCATTTCACATCGCCCTTTATAATTTACAATCCATAAAAATAGTTTTAAATGCAGTAATTCGTTCATGTATAGACTATGGTAGATTTTATAAAGGAAATTGGTGCTGATGGATTATAACCCAGGTGTCGACGATTCTTCTTGCATCTGATTACTTTTACGTCGGCTTTTCTGTAAGTTCTCTATCACCTTCTGCTGATTTTTATTATGATTTCCTCACCTGAAAGATTGAGGAACAACAACTACGTCAGGTTATACACTACACAACAACTACGTCAGGTTATACACTATACACCAACTACGTCAGGTTATACACTACACAACAACTACGTCAGGTTATACACTACACAACAACTACGTCAGGTTATACACTATACACCAACTACGTCAGGTTATACACTACACAACAACTACGTCAGGTTATACACTAGACATGTATTAATACGCTCCACCAACTAATGGCCTTCAGCGTGTATGATTTTGTACTTCTTTTTAGGTATTATAAAAAATATTACTTCCTTTTGAATTTTTGTTATCATAGCAAAGACGAGACTTGTTAGTAATGTGTGTGTCAGTCTTTTAGTTTTTTTTTTGAATTTTTGACAGGTGTTTAGTTTAATTTAGTCGTACAAGTGCCAGGTGTTCAGTTTTAGCTCAGTGATAATTGACGTTTTTCCTTCATTGCACAAGGGAAACATTATCCATAGGTGTGTTGGGTCGCTCAGGTGAGGAACGTGCTACTGGCTTGTATTATTTAGTCAAATTTGCGTGAACGGATTCCTGAATAGATGAAATATTTCCAAACACGACTTCAGTGTAGTCTGTTGATATGGAAATGTCAAATAGCCTCGTCCTCTTTCTGTAGTCTTGACCAGTGATTGGCCAATTGGAAAACAGACAATTCATGAAATGCTGTAGATGGGCTAAAAATTTGCTTCTACAGAGGATACTGGTACTTTATCCAATCACAAAACCAAACGTCATATTGTTGGGGACGAGGGGGCGAGTGTGACATAAACTGACTATAGGCTTTGGAGAGGGAGTGGTGAGTGTGAGAGTCACCCAGGAGGTCTAGGGGAGGCAGTGTGGTCCGCCTAGGGATGATTAATGTATGGTAGAACGTCACCAGCTACCACTATCGCCGCTCCGTACTACAATTGCGTTCAATATTAAGTTTAAAAATATTATGTGCTGGTCAGGGCCTTCCTTTTCCTCTTCCTCTCTTCTCATATATTTCCTGTTTTCTCTCTTCCTTCTTTTCCTCTCGTATTTTTCTTGTTTCTCTTATTCCTCGTTTGTTCCTGTGTATTTAATTTTTCCCTCTTACCTACCTGTTTCTCTACTGCCTTTCTTCTATCCTTCTCCTTCTTTGTGTATAGCTCTCAAACGTTCTCTCTCCCACTCCTAGCATCCTCGTCTCCTCTCCTCCTCTCCTTCTCTCTCTCGTGCTTTCCTTAGCTCTCTCTCCCTCTCTCAGCAAGAGGGAGATTCGGACAAAGGAGGAGCCATTGCACACGAGTCCTAGTTCACCGTCAGAAGTATTTCCTCTCAGCTCACGAGTCTCCGAGTGTTTCTTTTCAGAATTCTGATAAAATGGAAATGTGGTCAAAAGGTTCATATGTATATATTGTGTGTGTTCAAGATATTTGTGCCATTTTTTGGATAGGAGAGTTTTTTTCGGTGCCTCTGTCTGAATCAGCCTACACAAGATTTCCATATAGCGCTTATAGTTTGTTTTATTGCCTTTGGTGTGTTTTATGGGCTTCTTCTTCTTCTTCTTCTTCTTCTTCTTCTTCTTCTTCTTCTTCTTCTTCTTCTTCTTCTTCTTCTTCTTCTTCTCCTTCTTCTTCTTCTTCTTCTTCTTCTTCTTCTTCTTCTTTCCTATCATAATTTTCGCCACGAGGACACACGTTTGCCTATGAAATATCTCTGCCCATTATCACAATTATTTTCATTTAGTAAAAAATCAAAGAAATATATTGTCCCCAAATTATAGTCTAAGAACAATATTACCAAATTATGATATAACTCTTTAAGAAATTACTATACTGTTTGGTTTGGTCTGGTTAGGTTTGGTTTGGTTTGGTTTGGTTTGGTTTGGCTTGGTTTGGCTTGGTTTGGTTTGGCTTGGTTTGGTTTGGTTTGGCCTGGTTAGGTTAGATTTGGTTAGGTTTGGTTTGGTTTGGCTCTAGTTTGGTTTGGCTTGGTTTGGTTTGACTCTACTTTTGGCTTGGTTTGGCTTGGCCTTGATTAGGCTTGGTTTGGTTTGGTCTGGTCAGGTTTGGCTTTGGCTCTGGTTTGGTTTGGCTTGGCTTGGTTAGGTTAGATTTGTTAGGTTTGGTTTGGTTTGGTTTAGCTTGGTTTGGTTTGGCTTGGTTTGATTTACTTTGGTCTGGTTTGGTTTGGCTTGATTAGGTTTGGTTTGGTTTGGTCTTGGTTAGGTTTGGTTTGGTTTGGTTAGGTTTGGTTTGGTTTGGTTTGGTTAGGTTTTGGTTTGGTTTGATTAGGTTTGGTTTGGTTTTGGTTTGGTTAGGTTTGGTTTGGTTTGGTTAGGTTTGGTTTGGTTTGGTTTGTTAGAATTTTTACCAACACAAAACAAAACAATATACAGGACTCCTGGACACTCAGTCGTGACAAAAATACCGCAGTTCTTTTTATCACTGAGAGATAACAATAAGATAGAAATTTTAGTAACTTTAACGCGTCAGGATCCGGCACTACATGAAGGCTGTCCCCGACTCTCCGCTGCGTGTTAGTGATCTGTGCTGAACCCCACTGTCAAAGTTTTCTCATTTGCTTAGAGTGAGGGAGCGAATGAGAGATATAGTGAGAAAGGAGGAAGGTGAGAGAAACGATAAAGAGAATAAAGGACGGTTGGAAGAAGAGAGAGAGAGAGAGAGTGTGTGTGTGTGTGCGTGTGAAGTACATAATGTGTCCACAATACCGTCTCTTCACTGTCAACAAAGGGAGCGGGAATCATTCTAATAGGTGTATGCAAATTAGATGGGACCTCCACAAGTGAAGAGGTTCAACTTTGTATTGGTTACGTTGTGTTTATGTTTGGTGTCTCTATTTGTGTTATTATCTCTCTCTCTCTCTCTCTCTCTCTCTCTCTCTCTCTCTCTCTCTCTCTCTCTCTCCTTTTCTATCATTCGCTTTGTCTGTCTGTCTGTCTGTCTGTTCGTCTTTTTGACTCATTGAAATAGATTCTAAATATATCTTTGAAATTCAATCTGTCAGTGAAATAGATTCTAACTTGTGTCATATGGTGTGAGATTTTCATTTTCTACTTCAGTAACTAAGGTTCCAATATTCTTCCCAGTAAACTATGTTAATTTTGTTTTTGTTATTCTTCTAAATTGGATTCAGGGTATACTGTTTGTTCTGGCAGCGTGGCCTAAAAGGGTATTTCTTATTCAATAAATTCCTTCTATAAAAGCCTTTGTTTTCCCTTTCCGTCAGCTGGTAAAAAATAAATAAATAAATATATATATATATATATATATATATCATTGTTTCTTCTGTAACTTCTTCTTATTCTTATTATTCCCTTTCTGTTTTATTCGCGATTGCCTCCTCCTTCCTCTCCTCCTCCTCCTCCTCCTCGTCCTCCTCCTTTTCATCTACCCCCTCCCATTCTTGATTACTTCCTGTACTTCCCTTCCTCCCCCTCCCCTCCTCCTCTCCTCGTGTCATTTGCGTTCCAGGGACCTTCTTCAAAAGAGTGTCTTGTGACACCATTCAAATTTGCGTGAGACCTGTTTCAAATCTCTCTCTCTCTCTCTCTCGTTGCGTTTAGCACTAAAGGGAAGGAAAGAAGATAAAAAGAAAGCTATTTCCTTCTCATTTAAAAAGCTGATGCGTATCTAACCTTTAAAGCCAGTAAAAAGGAAATTTATGTCTTTCTTATAGGAAATGCTTTACGGTATACAGGAATAATGCTGTTTCGTGTAGTTAATGAGCCTGACAAGAAAGTTACTTCCATAGATTTAGTGCTTGTTAGAAAGTTTCCATCCAATACAAAAATATACAAATTTTATGCTTAAACCTTAAAAAAACGAAAATTTCCTCTCTCTCTCTCTCTCTCTCTAAGTATTTAAATATAACTTTTATAATTAGATTTAACTTAATACATACAAGAAAAAATTTAACTTATTTAGGTTAATGTTTACAAGAAGAACACTTTAATTAATGACTATCAAGACATATAAGATAAAGTGTATGAAACATTTAAACTAACATTAATGAGACCAATTATACCTAAAGTTTATAATAACAATAAATGACTCTGAGGACATGAGTGAATAAGAGAGTATTTACAGTAATCCTTCATAAGACCAGTCTAGGTAATGGTTCAATGACAATATTTTCTTATAAGGCTTACGAGGTTATTATATAATGAGGTATATATATATATTAATGTATTTCAAATGTCCAATGATATAAAAAAAATAATTACGTCAGTTTTATTTTATTTCATATCCTCTTTTACCAAGTTCATTAATGGTTGTGAAGTACCAGGTTAGAGTCGTGGGAACTTGTACAGAAATTATCTTAATGTACAATACACATGAATATTGCTCTGTTAGTGTATATTAAGTGCTTTTTTCCTCTATGGTTAGGTTAGGTTAGGTTAGGTTAGGTTAGCTTAGGTAAGGTTAAAACAAGGTTAGATTAAGTTATATTTGAGTTAAGTTAGAGTTATGTAGTTTAAGTTAAGTCAGCACGTGGGTGTATAGTCCAGTGGGTCACTGTTGTTCAATATCAGGGACTACATAGTGCTTATGAACTGTTCACTCCAACTCTGTTAAATTATGTAGTTGTGGAATGTCTGTGTGTGTGTGTGTGTGTGTGTGTGTGTGTGTGTGTGTGTATGTGCGTGTGTGTGTGTGTGTGTAGGAGTACCTTTTATCCTGTATATTACGTCAAATAACACAAATAGAAACCATCTATTTTATATCACCGTTACAGTACAATAGGGAGGCTGTTAACTCTGGCCACAGCGACGGTTAACAATAGTATACACCAGTTTGTATATGTATTTTCCTCTACCCGTGAACCTTTTGTATAACATATGAATATTTATGTATCAAATATGTATATCCTGCTGTGTGCTGTGTATGTTCCGGGACTTTTAAAGGCTCATCGCTGATCATATGAGAGTAACGTTATTTTTTTTTTCTTTTGATTTAGGCTGATTTTTTTTCTTCTGTTGATAGAAAAGATTTTGGCATAATTATATAATATTTTGGAAGGTGAGGATGGTTAGTCATTTCTTTTTATGCATGAACACTTAATTTATGCATTAAAATGAATGTTGTTATTACACACACACACACACACACACACACACACACACACACACACACACACACACACACACACACACACGTATATTGATTATGAAAAATTTTGCTTGTATCAACATATATATCTGTGCACAACAATAAAGTGTAATACGCTGTTTAAGTTACAACAAATTTTTTAACAAAATGTAAACATGACTTGCTCTCTAAAAATTACGTCAACAACCCTCCACCTCCCTTACTGTGCCTCCAACAACCTCCACCAACCACACTGTACCTCCAACAACCTCCACCTACCACACTGTACCTCCAACAACCTCCACCTACCTCACAGTACCTCCAACATCCCCCCACCAACCACACACTGCACCTCCAACAACCTCCACCAACCACACTGTACCTCCCAACAACCCCCACCTACCACACTACCCAACAACCCTCCACCTCCCTTACTGTACCTCCAACAACCTCCACCTACCACACTGTACCTCCAACAACCTCCAACCTACCTCACTGTACCTCCAACAACCTCCACCAACCACACTGTACCTCCAACAACCTCCACCTACCACACTGTACCTCCAACAACCTCCACCAACCACACTGTACCTCCAACAACCTCCACCTACCACACTGTACCTCCAACAACCTCCACCTACCTCACAGTACCTCCAACATCCCTTCGCCATCTTTCTCCTCACTAAACTCAACTATGACTTTCTCTCCAGCCTCCCCGGCCCACCCATAACTACCAGGAGTTAAGTCTACAACACATTAACTCTACACTTTACGTCCAGCAGCTAAGACTCACGCCACTTTACACCATACAAAAACAGCTCCATTACCTTCATCTTCCTTTCCACCAGAGTACAGAGTTTCCTCCCTCCCACCACCCCACCAGCCACCTCCTTATTATATTTACCTCTGAAATATATACAAAATATAGCAGGGAAAATATAATGGTATGGTTAGGTTAGGTTTGGTTTGGTGAAGTTTGGTTAGGCTGGGTTTGGTTTGGTTTGGTTTGGTTTGGTTTCGTTTCGTTTCGTTTCGTTTCGTTTCGTTTCGTTTCGTTACTAAGCAGGTTGATAGATGTGACTTGATTTATTATTATTATTTTACTGTTAGATTGTAAGTATTTTAATCACCCAAGTATAAACGTTTTCTTTAATAACATACATACAAACATACATACATACATACATACATACATACATACATACATACATACATACATACATATAACATTTCTCCCTTCTTGTTCTCAGAGGCCAGTGGTCATGGTACCTACACACACACACACACACACACACGACTACCCTTAACGTTTCTTAATATAAAATAAGTTTATCGCTTGAGTGAACTTCTCGTATTCTTGGCTATGAATAATTTGGCTTTTCCTGACCAGCTCCCGAGATTGAGTTGCTTCACTGCCTCCAGATGTCTGTCCGTCCTCCTGTCTGCCAGTGGAGAGTCATTTTATAAACGCTTCTTGTCTGTCGTTGTTGGGTCTCTAAGAATAATCTGAATTACTACATTTATATTGATTTGAGATATTTAGCCATCGGGTTGTGTCTGTGTGTGTGTCCTTATGTAAGTTTGTCTATGTGTCTGTGTATGTGTATCTATGCGTTTGTGTGTCATTGTTTATGTGTCTCTATGTGTCTGTGTATGAGTGTAGCTTGTCATGTGGTAATAGAATGGTGGAGTTTATGTCGATAATGTGCTTCATTGTTCTGTCATTTCAGCTTTTTTTCCTATTTCAGCCTCTCTCTCGCAGGAACATCACCACAGTCAATGTCTCTCAGCTTAGGAATCAATATAACCATTTATAATATATTTCCTTCTGTTTACTTGCGCGTGAAACAGACAGGCAGACAGACAGACAGACAGACAGGGCATCGTTTTAGCCATCGTTGTGTGTACAGTCTCTGGGAATGCTGTACCTCTGTCAAGAAGAATCATACAGTATTTATTCTTTTTCTAAATACACTTTCTAAATCCTTTCTTCTTCCGTTCATTTATTCATTCATGCATGACTCTTCCAAAACCATGATCTTGAAAGTTTTTTTTTTCTCTGTGTTGAAAAATAGAATGTTTATATGTGGAGGAGATTTATATTAGTGTTATTTTAAGACTTTGTATAGCTCTTTCCTGTTATATTTCTCTCTCTCTCTCTCTCTATTTGCAGTTCCCTCTCTCTCTCTCTCTCTCTCTTATTTGTGCTCTCTCATTTTGTCTCTCTCTCTCTCTCTCTCTCTCTCTCTCTCTCTCTCTCTCTCTTTTCTTTTACATATTCTCACACATATATGTAATGTTAAAATTAAAAATGACAGAGATATTAGTGTGAAAATGCCTCCATATACGGAACATAAATATAGTTACACACACGTGGGTCAACTTTCAAATAAAATTGCTGCCATGATATCAACTGTTTCCAGAGCAATTACCGCTCCAACTGGTAACACACACACACACACACACACACACACACACACACACACACACACACACACTGCAGAAAGTGGAACACACAAATCTGGTTGCGACATTCAGTGTAAAGAGGAGAGCAATTATTACCTTCATTAAACATGAAATGGAGGATCGATCCTTCTCTCCACAACAGCTGATTGGTCCACTTTTTCACGTATGGAGACGCATTAATAACGTGTACCACTTTTTTCACCTGATTGTTAACGCTGATTGTTTTGCCTTTTCACCTGAGTCACCTGAGGAAATATGCTAATTGTTTCACCTTTTCACCTGAGGGAACGAATTTATTGCCACCATCTCCTCTCCCTTGAACGTCTTTTTGCTGACTGGTTCACCTTTCACCTTGGGAGATATATAAGCAAACGGGTCCCACCTTTATATCTAGAAGGGCATAGCAACACGGGAGTTCAGTCATCCGATAATACGTGTACTCACCTCATACGTACAGTACAGTCAGGTGATTCGCATAGTCAGCTCGTACGCATAGTGAAGTGATTTGCATAGTGTGGTGATATGCATCAACACCTGGGACGGCTGTTACTGTCCCACTGATGGTGTCTGGCATAAAGGTGAGGACTGAGTTCATTAAACACCTATGACCAACATAATTTTGTGGGGCAGGGAGCAATAGATCTGTGTGTGTGTGTGTGTGTGTGTGTGTGTGTGTGTGTGTGTGTGTGTGTGTGTGTGTGTGTGTGTGTGTGTGTGTACCTTAATCCCCTGCTCCCCCAACAAGCTGCCTGCTGCCAGCATTAAGGTGAAACACGTCAAGAGATTAATAAAATGAACGAGAGATGAGGAGGGCCTAACTGGTCAAATCCCCACATGATAGATGGTGCAATATGAAGGCCGCCAGAGCCCCAAGCAGCCAAGTGAAAATTAAGCGACAAAGCTGAATGAGTGATCCTTCAGTGACGACTCAGGCTTTTTCTCTCTCTCTCCGTCTCAGTCGTACTTATGAGGGGGGTGGGGGAAGAGGTGACGTGAGGGAGGAAGTGTGAGCAAAAAAATGGTGTGGGGAATGAAGGGGGTAGGTGACAGAGGGAGAGAGAGAGATGGAATGGTTGGTTCAGAAAGTGAGAGATGCACGTGTGTGTGTGTGTGTGTGTGTGTGTGTGTGTGTGTGTGTGTGTGTGTGTGTGTGTGTGTGTGTGTGTGTGTGTGTGTGTGTGTGTGTGTCACAGAGTTATGGAATAGTTGGATAAGCAAAGAAGGAAAGAAGTATTAAATGCAATGTGGTGTTTAAGGAGAAACAGGAGAGAGAGAGAGAGAGAGAGGAGAGAGAGAGAGAGAGAGAGAGAGAGAGAGAGAGAGAGAGAGAGAGAGAGAGAGAGAGATCTAGTTAAGAGATATAGCTCTGGTCCCCAGTGTTGTCTGGTACGTGACGAGACTTAGAGACGACTCAACAGTAAGATGTATTTTATAGTCTCCTTGAGAATATCTCTTAAAATTCTCTCGGTCTCTCTTTCTCTCGCGTCTGACTTTGAGATTACAGATGGTTTAGTTCCTTCTCCTCCTCCCCCCGAAGCAACAGTCAGTATAGTATTCAACAAGTTGTGGTTATATTTCACACACACACACACACACACACACACACACACACACACACACACACACACTTCTTATACAGAGCAACAAGAGGCGGAGGAGCATCGTGTGCCAAGAATATGGTTTAAAAAGTTTTTGTTGTCGTGTTATTCTTTTTGTAGAATTGTTTAGTTCTTCCCCCCAGCACCAGGGTGTGAGAGTATACTCCACAGTGGCTCTGTAGTCTCAGCACCTAGCTATGGCGGTCAAAGTTACGTTCATTAATGTCAGAATAAAGTACAAGCGTAATTCGATTTGCATAACACCGATTTACGATCTCCATTTGGAATGATTTGGTCGAAATATTTAGTAACTGTAGCAAGATACCATAATATTCTTCTCCTGTGAGGGTGTTTATGAGTATTGTTGTATTGTCATGACTGTATGTTTGATGATAACGAGTACATCATAACTTTCAGTAACCTTTGTGAATGATGTTTAATTAAATGACACGAGAGGAATTAAAGGACACAGAAGAAAGAGAAGAATAGGAAGAAGACGAAGAAAAGAGAAAAAAGAAGAAAGGAAAAAGACGAAGAAAATAATGATAATAATAATAATAAAAGAACAAGAAGAATTAGACCAAGACCAACAACAACATCAACAACATCAAGAAGAACAACAAGAAGAAGAAAAAGAACAAGCAAAACAAGAACAAGAACAAGACCAACAACAACAACATCAAGAAGAAGAAGAAGCAGTAGTAGTGGTGTAATAACTCTCACCACGTGAACTTCAGTCCTGCGGCATCAATCTCACGACTGGAAATTTGCAACTTGCGTTTAAACCTCGGAGTCTGAGACCAATTAATTAAAGCTCTTCTTTTTTCCTTTCCTCACAGAGAGATTTTTTCAGTCTTCGTGGGCGTGAGTGATCTGTGGTTGTAGCCTCGAGCCTTGGGAATAAAAAGAGAGTCAGAGAAAAAGAGAGATACATAGAGAAAGAGAGAGAGATACACAGAGAAAGAGAGGGAAAGGTGGAGCTGAATGAGAGAGAGAGAGTGTGTGTGTGTGTGTGTGTGTGTCGAGTGGGGAGGAGAGAGAGAGATAAAGATGAAATATGACTCGAGATGAGAAGACTCCAATGCAAGAGGCAAAAGGTGTGAGGGAGAGAAATGAGAACTTAATCCTGGCTGACCATGTGATAGATGATGGGCATTTGATATAATGCACTGATGAAAACTGTATACAAATGTAAGTCCTACTGAATGATGCTGAAGATGTGGAAACCAGAAATACTACTTGGGGTGTATATTAGTTTATGATAGTTAACCCTCGGTAGGGATTTGCTGCCTCCTGAAAACTCAAGACGCGTTTATTGGAAAGCCTTTAACTATAATATGACAATGTTAGAAAGTATTTGAACAACCTTTCTATTATGTGGTGACTAAGTACAATGATTAACCTGTCTATTATGAGGTGACTAAGTACAATGATTTACCTTTCTATTATGAGGTGACTAAGTACAATGATTTACCTGTCTATTATGAGGTGACTAAGTACAATGATTTACCTTTCTATTATGATAGGAGTTGAATAAGTACAATAATTAACCCCATTAGCTCAGTAAATAGCTGATTGATTACAATAATTCAAGTTGGAAATAAAATTCTTATTAAAATACAAAAACTTAAGGTAAAAACAGGGTTAACTCAGAAGAAAATTATAGTTATTGAAGTAAAGAAGTGGTGATTATAAAGAGAAATCGCTAGCGTTATGAACTGATTTGCTACGTCAACATATCCTGTCACATGATGAAGAGAAACCATGGAAGTCAACGATGCCAAATATCTCACAATGACACCTGGAACTAAATCTCATATATATAAAAGTTCTTTCAAAGGTTTCTGTAGTAAGTTCCGTAGTATACAGAGGATTATGTAGCTTTTGGTGTTGAGATATTGTATAATAATTTTAGCTTATATTATAAAACCCAAGCTATACATATATCATTATCAATACACGTGATTAAATTAGGTCTTATGATTCATCAGCCCTAATTTATATATAATTGCTTAACCTGTCACTGAATTTTTAACACATAGAATTTCTAATGCTGACGACAAACTGAACTTAATAAAACACATGATAACTGCACTATAAAAAATAATATATTATTTAAGACACTATATAGGTAAATATAATAAAACTAGCATATTTTCATCGAACATAGTCTAGGGGGAACTCAGAAAAAATAAATATTCTACTTTAACATCAAAAGACTAATCCCAGACGTTTGACCTACATATTAATCCAATATATATGATAGTGGGTAAACAAAAAATCAATAGGTTTTAGTTTTGATGAGATTAATATGTCCAAAAATCACCCACGACACGAGAAAAAAATATCAGGAGAGAGCGAAGTAGGTGAGCATATACTGACCAGTAACATAAACAGCTCAAGTACAGTACAGGTAGTGAGAAATATAACATCAACAGCTCAAGTACAGTACAGGTAGTGAGAAATATAACATCAACGGTTCACGTACAGTACAGGTAGTGAGAAATATAACATCAACGGTTCAAGTACAGTACAGGTAGTGAGAAATATAACATCAACAGCTCAAGTACAGTACAAGTAGTGAGAAATATAACATCAACGGTTCACGTACAGTACAGGTAGAAATATAACAACAACGGTTCAAGTACAGTACAGGTAGTGAGAAATATATCAACGGTCCTTTGTCTACAATGACTGTCTGTCGAGGAGCTTAATACGTTTACAGAGACCGTGTCCTTAGTATCTGGTCCGTGGTGTGTTGAGGGAGAACTATAAGCAGCCGTCCGTGAGAGGCTTCTTCCTGACCTCTTGATTATTCTTCGGTAGCCACACTGGTCTCTGAGGAAGAAGGTCGGAGGGAGAGGGGAGGGAGGGGGAGAGGGAGGGAGGAGCAGCAAGGGACAGGGGGTGGGTGGGGGCAGGGGAAGAAGAGAGCAGGGAGATGCCGGAGTTCATGAAGTTATCTCCAGGACACACACACACACACACACACACACACACACACACACACACACACACACACACACACACACACACACACACACACACACACACACACACACACACACACACACACACACACACACACACAGAATGATCAATCAAATTAATACAAATATTTTTTTATTGCTGTATGTAATTTGTGCCGTGATATCAAACATAAGAGCATCATCACTTGTGTTAGTCTATGAAAATACTAACATTTATTTGTTTCAAACATTGTACAGGGAAGATCGCATTATGGATTTTGTGAATATATATTTATGTAAAGTATTGTTGTATGAATATATATTGAAGCGTATACATGCAGTGTGTTTAACAGACATACTTACAGGTTGTTTGATAAGTATGGAATAAACTGCACATGGTATTTATAAAGTATACTGTATATACTGAGTGTTAATAACAAACATATCCCAAAGAATAGACAATATTTATGTTTCTTGATGTTTGTATTAGTATATGTATTGATATGTGAGTACATATGACTAAGTACGTTATTACACACACACACACACACACGGTAAAGGACACTCGTGTATTCCCAGTTAACAAACGACCTCACAATTAGCTTTATAATTTCTTGGCAGGCATCAAGAGCTTCACTGTCTGAGGCCTTCTTGAATACTTGACCCAATTATGAACTTTACACCCATGTATTATGGAGACTTAGGAGACACCTGGCAAGTTGTTATCTCTATGAGGCAGCGAGGTCTCTCTCTCTCAGTAAATAAATATGTGATGATTTTCGTGTGTGTGTGTGTGTGTGTGTGTGTGTGTGTGTGTGTGTGTGTGTGTGTGTGTGTGTGTGTGTGTGTGTGTGTGTGTGTGTGTGTGTGTGTGTGTGTGTGCCCTGAGAGGATCATCGACTAACTATATTCCTGATAAGAGGGAATGAATGTTGTTTTGTTGTGTGTTATTGTTCTGTGTATAGTAATATTATTATTTTTTTCATGAGATATATAGGGAAAGGAACGGAACAAACGGTAAAGAAAGACAGACAGACAGACAGACAGATAGATAGAATCATCCGTAAAGACAGACAAACAGTCATTCAGAGATATAGTAAAAATTGAGAGAGTTACAACAAATCCTACGGCTCAGTAAACTCGACCCTCCACACAGAGACACAAGGATGGGTCTCTCCTCCCCGGGGCCGTCCCACTTGTTGATTGCCCGGAAATGAATACCAAACACCGCCTCTATGACCACACCAACGCAGTTTTTTCCTCCTCCTAAGGTGCTGGAGGCCCATCTACCCCCCCTCTCTCTGCCTTCTCTCTGTTCGTCTGTCTGTATCTTTTCTAACCCTCATCCCTATATCACTTATCTCTGCCACTCGATTCGTATAGAACAGGGAAGAGGGAAACGATATATGCTGAATTATAGTGTTACGCCCCCTTCCCCCGTCGCTTCCGGTGAAAGAAATGGGAGGAGAACTGAGACGGGATGAACACCAAGCAATCCCCGCTATTCTCTGTGCCAAGTTACGTGGGCCATTTGTTTGTGCTTCAAGGGGCGGGAATGGTCCACTGGCGACGTCAGCGCTTGTGTGAGGTGCCCTGAGAGGTGAGCCACAGTCTTACTTACGGCACTTAAAGCAATGAATGATACGACCTTGTATTTATTCCTGTGTGAGGCAGAGTCGATGCCACGTGATTCTCGAGGTTTTAGTGACGCAATTCTTGATAATGGTGACGTTCCGGGAATTGAATTTTTACGCCGAATATTTCTCAGCAAGTTGATTTTTTTTTTAATTCATAGAAAAAAATATTAGTTCAGGCACTAGTTTATGGCAGGTGTTTGTTTATGACAGGTGGACAGGTGTTTTAATCATGCAAACGAAGCGGATATTAGTCTTACGTTACAACCATCTCATTAAGGTAGACAATATATCCCTCTTTTGAACACCAAGACACTGACTTAGTCTATTCCTTTAATGTCTTTCTTGTTTTACTTTCTTATATTAATTATATCTTTTCAACTACAGTACCTACTACTGTATATAACATCATCCCAGTTTGGGCCACATTCAACATCATTCCAGTCTTGGCCACATTCAACATCATCCCAGACTTGGCCACATCCAACATCATCCCAGACTTGGCCACATTCAGCATCATCCCAGTTTGGGCCACATTCAACATCATCCCAGACTTGGCCACATTCAACATCATTCCAGCCTTGGCCACATTTACTGATATTCTCTCTCCACTTATTCAGGCCTTCCAGGAACGTCTTTCATGGTCTCTTGCATCTTCAACACCCACGAGGTTTAACACAAAATAATTATATATACTATACATATATACATATATATATTTCAACAGCTACTATAACGGCGATGATAAAATGTTTCAAGATTTTATAAGTAAATAAAAAAAAGCTTAAATATCTATCTTAACTTCAAATTAATTAGATCGTCAGCTGGTGTTAGTTCATTACCTCGTGGAAGCCTCTGGTATTGGCTTCTTTGGTTTTTCGTCGTGAAGCTTCTCTGACAATCAAGGAGCTTCAGACTTGATAAGCTTATCTGTTAGTGTATCTTTCTTGGGTATTTTCTTATCTCGTGGGATCTCGTCAAGGATCTCATTGGTTTGTTATTGATCTGTTTATCTTACAGTGGGGTCTTTGATTTAGTTGTTGTTGTTCTTGTTGTTATTAATATTGTTGTTGTTTTTATAATTATTAGTAATACAGATGTTGTTGCTGTTCTTATTTTCCTCTTGTTATCATTATTAGTAATAGTTGTTGTTGTTGTTGTTGTTGTTGTTGTTGTTGTTGTTGTTGCTGTTCCATTTTGTAACGCCGAGTAGCAACATAAAAATAAATATTGCTTCTAAATGTAAATATGTGTTACCTAATCATTATTCTTACTTACATTGATACACTGAAGGGATGACTTTATTAACGCTTTAAAACAATAAAGTATTACACAAACACTATTATAATTTACATTTTCTAGTCAAAACTAATTATTCTCTTAAAATTATATTAACTTTAAATCATATGGACTAGAAATGATTGTTTCCCCAATACCAGAAATAATAGCGTTAGCAAATTGTACTAAGCTCCAATGAGCAGAGGAAAATTAACACACACATACATACAGATGCTAAGACACACACACACACACACACACAGAAACACACACACACACACACACACACGGTCCATAATTTAGATGGTATTCCTGCGTTGGAGCCTCGGCAGTGTTTATTCATCTCAATGTTTGAAAACAAAATGAAATAGACAATCCTCAAAAAAAAAAATAATAATTAAATAAAATCCCTCAGTTAGTTCCATATTTTTCCTGAATCAATGAATCGTTGGACAATATTGTGTAGTGATTCCTTCCTTATTCTCTTTGTACGTCAGTGACAGATGTAAGGGGGGGTACTTGAGAGAGAGAGAGAGAGAGAGAGAGAGAGAGAGAGAGAGAGAGAGAGAGAGAGAGAGAGAGAGGGGAGAGATGATCAGGAATGAGAGAGAGAGAGAGAGAGAGAGAGAGAGAGAGAGAGAGAGAGAGAGAGAGAGAGAGAGAAAGAGAGAGAGGTGAGAGATGATCAGGGGAATGAGAGAGAGAGAGAGAGAGAGAGAGAGAGAGAGAAGTGGGTGAGAGATGATCAGGGAATGGAGAGAAGGGAGAGAAACATACATAGAGAGGTTAAAAGAGGAGGTATGGATGAAAGAGGTGAGAGAAAGAGTATGAAAAAGGGGGTGAGGATTAACGTAATTGGGGAGGGAAGGGAGAGACAAAAAATAAAAGGTTAGAATGGGAAAGAAGAGAAAGGGGAGTGGGATGAATGAGGGAGACAGAGGGGATTTAAGTATTTGGGGAAGGAAGATGAGGAGGAGAGAATGAGGGGAAAGGGGAAAGGAGAGGGGATGATAGAGTAGGAAGGGGTAAAGCTGAGGACTGTACAAGAGTGGATAGAGAGAGAGAGAGAGAGAGAGAGAGAGAGAGAGACCAAGAAGTCACTGACGGTGGTACACACAAGCTGGACATTTCCAACATCTTCATTAGAACATGTAAACACGGTCACGCTTCCTCCTCCCTCTTTCTTCTTTCACCCTCCATGTCCCCTCTCCTATCTAACCTCCTATGTCCTTCCTTCTCCTACCCTTCTCCTTCCCTACTCCTTCTCTTCTTTTTCCTTCTTATCTGTTCCTACCCCCTTCCTCCTCTCCCACCTTTTCCTTTCTCCTCCTCTTCTTTCACCTCCATCTTTCCCACCCTCCATCTCCCCCACCCCTTCTCTCCCACCCTTTCCTTCCCTCTTCCATCTTCCTGCTCTTCCTCCACCACTTCTCCTACCATCTTCTTCCCTCCTCCTCTTATTCTTAGGTTAGGTTAGGTTAGGTTAGGTTAGGTGAGGTGAAATAAAGAGGGTTGGCTAATTTTCAGTCATAAACCAATTTCTTACATTACATAAATATCCTCTGATACCCAACGCATATGGTATACCCAATACTATATACTACAGCCTTTATATACTAAACTATACTACATAATATATATACTTATACTATATAAATATGTAGATGTGACGATATAATGTTATACCTAAAATATATACTAAAGAGCCTATATTAGTGGGAACGAAAATCACTTCCTGTAAACCCAAAACGAAAATCCTTCTTTTTTTGTATAGGACGAAGTGTGGCCGAGATGCGAAACTCTTGAACGCTGTGGGAATAAAAATGTAGATGCACTTGTGAAGTTGTTAATTACGCAAACTTAAGCTTGAAAAAATGGAACCAGCGAACGAGGAGTTAATGAACGGAGACTAGAAGCGTCGAAGAAGAAAATATTTGCATACGTTAAAGATGAAGTAATTAGCTCCAAGGGTTAGAAGGTGATATAGATAAATAACTCCGAAGGTTAAAATTTGAAGTAAATAGCTCTAAAGGTTAGGATATTATCCAAATAAATAGCTCCCAGGGTTAGAGGATGATAATTCCATGGGTTAAATGGTGAAGAAAATAGCTCCATAGGTTTAGGAAGGAAGACAATATCTGAGGATGGAGAGAAACTGGTTTAAAGTTTTGAAGACAATCGTTTAAACCATAAATATTTAATGAATATAACTTAAATGTATTTCTTAAGGGGTTAAATCGTTATCCTCAAAAGGTTACAAATTATTAGCACAGTAATATTGTTATAAATAATAATTATCATATTATTATTATTATTATTATTATTATTATTATTATTATTATTATTATTATTATTATTATTATTATTATTATTATTATTAATATCAGTAGTAGTAGTAATAATAGAATGGTGACGAAGGTGTGCTATTGGTGGAGTAGTAGTAACAGTAGCAGTAGTATTCGTAGTAAAAGTAGTAGTAGTATGATCATTATTATTATCAGTAGTATCATCATTACTCTTATTATTATTAATATACCAGATAAAGGCATTAAAACGAACAAATTATACCAATTACATCTTTCAGTTCAAAATTGCCTTATGACCCTTATACAAATCTTAAAACACACGAGAGAATATACAATAAATATGAGCTACCCCAAGTCAGTACGCAAAATAAAATAATGAATAAATAAATAAGACGAAGAAGAAGAAGAAGAAGAAGAAGAAGAAATATTAATAATGATAATAGAAGAACGCAGAACTGTTGGTTAAATCCCAGTCTTTTAAGAAGGCCGGAAATTTCTTAAGAAACTTTACAAGATCCTAACAGCTCAGTGGTCCTAAGGGAAGCCGACCCTCTGAAAGCCATTTAGATGGTAATAGCAGCTTGAAAATGCCTGATGATAATTGTCAAGGAAGTGGCATTGTCGAGCAGTAGCTGTGAACATGAGTGTCTGCCTCGACGTTAAGTGAAGTTTGCTTTCTTGTTTTTTTCTGTTTTGTTGTGTGTGTGTGTGTGTGTGTGTGTGTTTTAGAGAGAGAGAGAGGGAGAGAGAGAGAGCATGTCTTGCAAGTGTGTGTTTGTGGGTGTGAGAGTGCGTATGTGTGTATATATATATTACTAAGTATGAGGGGGAGATGTTTGAGTGTATGTATGATAGTGAATGCTTATGTATATGTGTGAATGTGAGTGAGTGTGAGAGAAAATGTATGCGTGTATATATGTGTGTGTATGCTTGTGGTTAAGTTGTGTATGGGATAAAAAAAGAGATAGTGCTTTTGTGTAAATATGTATGTGTGTGGATTGAGAGAGAGAGAGAGAGAGAGAGAGAGAGAGAGAGAGAGAGAGAGAGAGAGAGAGCATCCTAAGCCCACATTTTAGGTCTCGCAAAACGGTCTCAATGGGGCTGGAGACCATAAGCACCGATGCCTATTTCCCTACCAAACGCTCAGACCATCTACCTTCAAACTTACAGATGAGACGAAACTTATCGGTCTGGGAAGCTTCAATCAATATACTCATATTGTTACATATTGGTGTTTGGCTTCGAGTGATGACTTCTGGGTAAATCACGATGGTCAACCTTCCAATCCTAACCCTATTATGATTGGAGGCCGAGTTCTGATTGGTGTTAATAATAATCTCAGGTTCTTTTTAGTGTTGCTCTCTCTCTCTCTCTCTCTCTCTCTCTCTCTCTCTCACAATCACACATATAAAACGGTTTCTCTCTTTCACATACAGTCACGTCAAAGGATGGTCTCCCAGGGGCAGCTCAGATACAAAACATTGAATACAGGTTGACTATCGACCGTCTTCAATACACCGACTGTAAACTTAAGTGCCTATTCACAAATGGATGAGCTAAGGGGATATGCTACGAGCTGTATCCACTAGTCCTCTTCACACACACACACACACACACACACACACACACACACACACACACACACTCATTAATGAACCCTGTATATTAATGAACTCAAATCTGTAATGGCTAAGTGGCAGCATAGTTGATCTGAGGGATATAGGAACAGGGGAGAAGTATACCTGTAGCCTAAACCAGAGACCTTCTTAAGTTCAACTGAGATCAGGCAACCATGAATATCACCTATTATATATATTAATGATAAAATATATTAGGTGTTGAATGACGCTTTACTTTCATACTTGTAATATTAGAGTATGAGAGAGAGAGAGAGAGAGAGAGAGAGAGAGAGAGAGATGGTGAGTTGTGTTAACGTCAAGACACTAACTGAAGGGTGCATGGTGCAGCTTGGAGGAACAGGAAGTGCATTAGCGAGAAATGTGCTGAGTACTGTGTGTGTGTGTGTGTGTGTGTGTGTGTGTGTGTGTGTGTGTGTGTGTGTGTGTGTGTGTGTGTGTGTGTGTGTGTGTGTGTGTGTGTGAGCGCTTTATATATGTAATGTAATTCACAATTTTAAGAGTAAATATAAACCGGTTGTGGTGGTGGTTGTGGTGATGGTGGTGGTGGTGATGGTGGTGACAGTGGTGATGGTGGTGGTGGTGATGATAACGTTAATAGTAGAAGTAGTGGTAATGGTGATATAGTGTTGGTGGTAATGTGTCCTGCCACCATCAAAAGGATAATTGGGCTCTCAGGCACTACAGACAATGGCACCTAACAGGCACTCACTAAAGCCAGTCATTACACCAGTGAACTCACAGCCCCGACAGCTAACCACGACGATCGTAACACTTAAACTCCCCGACGTTACGGCTTATGCCTTCCTCAACTTGTGCTTTCATGTCCCAACCCTCTTGAGCACGATGACTTAACCATCCCACGCCTCCTCCACTATGTGCGGTGTCTTAATACTCCACCAGACTTATTGTGTCACTGTAAGCAGAAAGTTCAGACACCATACAATATGTTAGTCAAACTGTGGCATCTGTCAATAGGCGAAATTAAAGTTTTTCCCAGGTTGGGTTAGGTTAGGTTACATGTCTCTCTACATATCTATTTTCTATCTGTCATTGTGCCAAAAAAAAATGGTTAAAAATATATAAATTATCTCGGTGTTTACAGTCATGTTTATAAACAAAATGTATCCAGTCTGTAGTCCGCAAGTTAAATCCCTGTGTCTACACATCTACAAACAAACACTAAATGATGCAAACATTATACCAGTGTTTACGCGTCAACAAAAAAACCCAAACCTTATTTATGTTTCATGTATTTATAAAGGAATAAATATGAACGGACTGAACGCTAACATTGTTAATGTGTTTACAGATCAGTCACTCAGAGTCTACAAAGGTAAACATTATCTTTGTGTTGACATGAAACATCTAAGACTCACAAAAAACTCATTATACAAGAAGTAAAAATTTAAAGCCTTTTAACCTTTCTATGCGTATGTACTCCAGGGACCACTCAACTATGATGAGAGGAGGTGAGAGGGAAAAAGGTGAGGGGAGAGGGGGGTAGAGAGGGGAAAGAGGGAGGTGAGATGAGTAAGATGAGGAGGGAGAGGGAGATAAATGAAAGGTGTAGGATAAAGAGGAGGGGGAGGAAGGTGAGAGGAGTAGAAGTGGGAGAGGAGGAGAAGGGGGTGAGAGAAGGATGAGGAGGAAGAGAGAGGTGAGAAGAGTAGAATAACGGGAGGAAAGACGAGTAGAAAGGTAGTAAAAGGAGAAGGAAGAGGGGAAAGGGGGGTGGGTGAGAGGGAATACGAGAGAGAAGAGGAAAAGAGAGGTGATAGGAAATAGATGAGGGAAAAGAGAAGAGGAGAAGGACGAAGAGGAGGGAGCAAACGTGAGAGGGTTAGAGATAGTGTGAAGAGACTAAGAGGGAGGTGAAGAAGAGAGGGTAGAGATGTAAGAGACTAAAACATAGAAGAGAAGACTGTCGGAAGAATACTTGTGTACATTTCATATAAAACTGTAATTTTTAAGCGAGGTCCTTTTTTTTAAGTGAATTAATTAACTATAAACTGCACGGTCTAATAACACCTCAATGACCCATAATGTTATATTGAGGGAATTAATTTTTTTGTATCTCAGTAAATATACGAATTTCGATATGAATAATTACGACCCAAAAACTGAGGTGAAAAATATATATAGGAAAATAATTCAATATAATTTTTGATGTTTTGGGGAAGTAAAAAAAAATGAGATTAATTATTATTATTTTTTATGTACCTGTTAAATATAACGGAGGGCTGTTATTAATGGCCAGTGATCATGGTAATTAGATACAGAACACTGAATCCTCGTTAATTGTTTGCTAGTGGAAATGTTTATCAGCAGGTGAGGTATATGTTACACACACACACACACACACACACACACACACACGTCAGGAAGGAGCTAACCTAAGGTGATGAAAGGTAGTGGTTACATATATACTTTGCTCTGTATATACGAGCTACACATATATACTGTAAATACATAATCACACATACATAATCACATATACTTACACATTTTGACTTTAATTACAAGACGTTATCATACAAAATGCGGGTCTATGAAATGAGATTAATTTTAAGAGTAACAAGAATATTTATTAAGGCTCTTCCAGGTATTCTGACAGGGGAGGGGGCACAGGTAGCCATTCTTACTAGATATCCCTCATTCTTTTCATTCTCATAACTGAAAGAAGTAATTAAAATATCTTAATAAATGTGGTATGCATAGTCAGAAGGACCAGAATGAATGTTGGTGAGATAGTGTGGATGTTAGTGTGATAGTGTGGATGTTAGTGAGATAGTGTGGATGTTAGTGTGATAGTGTGGATGTTAGTGAGATAGTGTGGATGTTAGTGAGATAGTGTGGATGTTGGTGAGATAGTGTGGATGTTAGTGAGATAGTGTGGATGTTAGTGAGATAGTGTGGATCTTAGTGAGATAAGGTAAGCGACGGAAATACCTGTTTAACATTACGTACGTTTACCTGTATTTGTGTTTATACATCTCTAACAATTACAAAATGTTTATTAATTATAAAGTCTTCAATATAACATTATTTATGATGAATAATCTTACAAATACCAATAAACATCACTAAACACACATATTAAAATGAATTCAACTATAAACATAGATATATACCAAACACTCACAAACACTTTCTTGTTAGAGTAATGACAAACTATACAAGGTAATGGTATGCAAACAAACCCCAACCAATTACTTCCGTCCAACTGTGTTCTGTCATAAATTCCCAACACTGATAACAAGTCAACATACTCTCAACTAGCAGACGAATATTTAGGGTAGAAACAAGACATCGAATACCCCTCCCCCCCCTCTCTCAAACCCCCTCCCTCCCCTCTCCCCCTCACCCCTCTCCCTCCTTTCACCTTCCCCATCCCCCTTCTCTCCTGTGTTGTTCTAAGATTATCTCACTGGACAAAAAGTAAACAAAAAGTGTTTAATTCCGTGTGCTCAAGCTACACTCTGAGGAGCTAATGGTGAATTAATGTTTACTCCACTTAGGTAATGTTACTGTTCCTTAAGCCACGATACATTATAGTTTTGTCCACTGAGGTTAAGTTACTGTTCTTTAAGCCACGATACATTATAGTTTTGTCCACTGAGGTTAAGTTACTGTTTCTTAAGCCACGATACATTACAGTTTTGTCCACTGAGGTTAAGTTACTGTTCTGTAAACCACGATACATTACAGTTTTGTCCACTGAGGTTAAGTTACTGTTCCTTAAACCACTATACATTACAGTTTTGTCCACTGAGGTTAAGTTACTGTTCCTTAAACCACGATACATTACAGTTTTGTCCAGGTAAGTTACTGTTCCTTAAACCACGATACATTACACTGAGGTTAAGTTACTGTTCCTTAAACCACGATACACTACAGTTTTGTCCACTGAGGTTAAGTTACTGTTCCTTAAACCACGATACATAATTTTGTTGACGATGATAATGAGACTCTAGCCTGAATTTCTGCCTCAAATCTCTGTAAATTAAAACCTAACCTAACCAAACCTAACCTAACTCATATGAAGACGAAATTTTCACATGCTGTTATACCCAGTACTTAATAACAATAAAGTGAATGTCGCTTAACAGTTGTCAGAGAATGTAAAGTAGAATTTTAATTTAGAAACATAAGTTCCAGTAGATATTGAGGAATAAAGTAGTGGTAGAGTAATTCTATTGTGGTAGAAAGTTTATAAAGGTAATTGTTCTTCTGACTGGAATTCATAGGTTATTTGTCCAGTTGCTTTGTGTTTAGTGAACGGAGAACAACAGCGGACGCATCTTATTGGCTCACTCAAAGAGATACACAAACAATGGGTGAATTAACGGCGCCGATATTGTACCCAGTAGCGTTTCCTCATCACGAAATATAGCATAAGAAAATGTTAACGACATACTGATTATAGCTGCGTTAGTGAAGGTACTTGAACGCCCGATAGTGGACAACAATATAAGGTTCGAGAATAAGAAAAAACACGGAAAGAAAATTACACAGTGATATTCATTCAGGTATAGTATTCATTGACCTGCTAACATAGACTTCGAGGCCCTGGAGTGAGGATAACACAGACTTTGAGGCCCCTGAATGAGGATAACACAGACTTCGAGGCCCTGGAGTGAGGATAAACACACTTCGAGGCCCTGAAGGGAGGATAAGACGTATAAATAACGGGAAGAGATACACGTAATGTTCACTCTCTGGTTAATTAGAAACTGAGGGAGTGAGGGGGGGAAGGTGACAGAATTACGACCGCTCCTCACTCACCAATGCGTTCCCTTACTCTCTTGTTGGTTTACTGCTGCGTCTCTAATAATTCTCTCTCTCTCCATGCACTATTTAGTCTGCAGTACTTATTTTCTCTCTTTCTCTCGAGCACATAAACACTTCTGGTTGTGCCTGACACGCGCCCAGTTAAAAGAAAATACAATAATCGATATTTTTCAGGACTTAGCATTATAAACACCATGACACACACACACACACACACACACACACACACACACACACACACACACACACACACACTACTACTACTACTACTTTGCTGTCACTCGGAATCGAGTATGACGATCATCCAGCTATGATACAATGATATGAGTTATTAGGGATGTCACCAAGGTTGGTGAGTTTTGAGGTGACTAAAGAGGCCGATACAGGACCCATAGCGTCGTCCACATTAGTTGCACATGTGGAGGGCTCCAGCTACTGTGGGAGGGGGCGCTGGCAGCGTCTTTCCGACGTTGGCGCTTGTCTGCCTCGGTTTGCAGTCGGGCTAACTCGAAAGTATTGACACCTTCCCGTGTGGTGCTCCTCCAAGCGTTACGATGTGGAGTAATCGACACCCTGGTGAGGGGGTCGATTTGCCACCTTTTCAGGTTTGTCTTAAGACTATCCTTAAATCTTTTCAATTGCCCGCCGGCGTTACGTTTACTATTCGTTAGGTGACTGTAAAGTAGCTGCTTTGGCAGTCTACTATCGTCCATGCAGGTAACATGGCCAGTCCAATGTAGTTGTTCATGGATAATGGTAGCCTCGATGCTCCTACAGTTGGTGTCAGCAAGAATACTGGCATTTGTTCTCTTGTCTTCCCAGCGAACTCGGAGGATGGAACGTAGACTACGTTGGTGAAGTTTTCAAGTGCCTTGAGGTGCCTCCTGTATATGACCCATGTCTCACTGCCATATAGTAGGGTGGGAAGGACCACTGCTCTATACTTGCAGCTTTGTGGATAATTTCAGCTCCCTACAGCTGAAGACACGATTTTGGAGTCCGCCCAATGCTTGAGATGCACGTCTGATCCGATGCTGAATCTCTTCATCGATGTTTGCGGTGGTGGACAGGTGGGAGCCGATATACCGAAAGTGGTCAATATTAGAGAGGGTAGTACCGTTAAGCTGGATGGATGGTGGAGGTGTGTCTGAACCAACGGCAGGTTGAAAGAGAATCTGAGTATTACGTACATTCACCTCAAGGCCGAAGTCTGCTAACGCGTCTGTATAGGTGTTCAGTGTGAGCAACAAGGGTGAGGTAATCTGCATACTGAAGTTCAGTAATGGAAGCTGCCGACACCTTTGTTCTTGCCTGGAGTCGTTTTATGTTGAAAAGACCCTTCACCCTGTACTCGATGTTCACCCCGCTGGCTAAATTGGCACTGGCACGAGTAAGGAAGACAGCCAAGAATATGGAAAAGAGAATTGGCGCCAGTACACACCCTTGTTTAACCCTTGTTTGGATGGGGAAGAACTCTGACCGGGTTCCGTTGCACAGGGCACTGCCGTTCATGCCTTCGTGGAGTTGCCTCACAATGGCGATGAATTTTGGTGGGCAGCCAAAACGGCTGAGGGTCCACCAGAGGGCTTCCTTGTTGACCGAGTCGAAGACCTTGGTTAGGTCGATGAAAGCCATGTACAGGTCACGACGCTGTTCTCTGCATTTTTCCTGTATCTGGCGGGCAGCAAAGATCATGTCAGTGGTGCCACGTGATGGTCTAAAACCACATTGAGATTCTGGGAGGAAGTTTTCGCCTCAGGAAGAAGCCTGTTTAGGAGGACTCGGCCGGTAATTTTGCCAGCTACAGAGAGCAGCGAGATCCCACGGTAGTTGCCACAGTCTGACCGGTCTCCCTTGGTCTTATAAATATTGACAATAAAGGCGTCTTTAAGAGCTTGGAGGATTTCCTCCTTTTCCCATATATTCTCGAGGAGTGAGTGGAGACGGCTGGTAAGCAGAGGTCCTCCTGCTTTATACACCTCGGCTGGGATTCCATCAGCCCCTGAGTCTTGTAATTTTTCATCTTGATGGCAGTACTGTAGCTACCTCATCCAGGGATGGAGGATACCTGAGGTGGGTCAGCTCTGGATGCTGAGGGACTTGCTGGGTAGTCAGGACATCCACCTCGGTATTTCGGTTGAGCAATGAATGGTAGTGCTCTTTCCAGCGCTCAAGGAGGCCTTCGTCGTCTTTAATTGTGTGGTTACCGTTAAATGAGCGGAGGGGCGCTGCGCCACGAGTGACTGGTCCATAAATGTTTTAGTGGAAATGAAAAATTCGCGCATCTTGAGCTGATCTGCAAATTTTTGTGCTTCACATGCTTTATTTTTAAGCCAATCGTTCTTTAGAGTGAGAAGTTCCCACTGGGTTGCCGCTTTCTTCTTGAGGAAGGTATCAGCTTTGGTCCGAGACTGAGGGTTGTTCTGCCAGTCAGTAAAAGCAGCACGTTTATCATCGATGAATACTGTGATTGGCGGGTCATTTTCATTAAACCAGTCCTGGTGTATTCTTTTGACCTGGCCGAGGGTCTCTACAGGTTTTTATCATAACAGTATTAAGAGTATCACATTCGGCACTGGGATCCACGTTGTTTGCTGTTGGGTTTTTTATAAGCCCATGCTCGAGCTGCTCTCTGAAGGCATGTGCTACCGCTGGATCCTCCAGACGCTTAGTATTAAAGCCTCTTCTGGAGGCTTGCTGCCTTCGCCGCTTTGGGGCGACGTGAAGTTAGAGCTTGGACCTGACAAGTCGATGATCGGTGTCACAGTGGTCAGAGCCACGCATGGCACGGGTGATGAGGACTTCTCTGCGATGTCTTTCTCTGACAATGATGTAGTCAATGAGATGCCAGTGTTTGGATCGTGGGTGTTGCCACGAACACTTGAACTTGTTGGCTTGCCTAAACAAGATGTTGGTGATAGTGAGGTTGTGAGCAGCACACTTGCTGAGGAGGAGTAGGCCTTTGGGAATCCACACACACACACACACACACACACACACACACACACACACACACACACACACACACACGTACAAGGCACATATTCATACACACAAAGCAGACCATTCATTCTCGGAACAATAACTCAAGACGCTTTGTTTGTGTGCTTGAGAGAATCTTATCTGGATTTTGTGATATGTATGTATCTATGTATGTATGTATTTATGAATGTATCTATGTATGTATGTATTTATGTATGTATGTATGTATGTATGTATGTATGTATCTATCTATCTATCTATCTATCTATCTATCTATCAGTCTATCTATCTATCTAAATTATTTGGGTTTACAGTACAATATAAATAGACATGGGTCGTTTTGTGAAGGCATTTATACGTATTGATTCAAACCTCGTAAATATTTATATATAAAATCTTCATACATCTATTATATGTAACCTTAAGGCATCATATATATTAATAAGTATAATGTACATGTACTGTATATATGTAAGATAGATGAAATTGTTAATATTCTGTATATATGCAGTTAGTCATATATTTTCAGATAGCCTGTACAGTAAAAATTGATTTCATTTTCTATATAATCTTCAAAAATAAACAAATGTGTCTTTAATTATAATCTTCAGTTATCATAAAAGTGTAATGTACTCAATATGATATTCCCGAGTATCTTGTATTTATGGACTCTGCATATGGTATGGTACTCGCCTTACCTTGTTCCTTCCATAACTCCCAGCCTCTCTGCCAATTATCCTCTAGAGCTGCCTATCCGAGCAGTAATATAACCCTTCAATTATTCATGGCACGAGGGGAGGCTACGGATCACACCGCCTCACTCTAACGCCAGGTTCAAGGTAACATTTTAACAGTGTTCCTTCCCCTGAGGCTATAGAGTTGACAGTGACACCTCTACCCGTGTGTGTGTGTGTGTGTGGGAGGTGGAGGGGGGATTTCTGTTTATATACCAGCAGTTAACATGACCTGTAATTAAGGCTCTCTTGCGTGTCCTTTCAAATACTAACTCAAGTGAGGGTGAGTGACATGTTAGTTTCTTGTCAATAGGAACAGGAACCAACACTTAATAACGTACTACTGCAGCGAATTATCATGTTTTTGCGGCTTCAACGATTCTGTATCCCAGTTCCTTTCTTTCGAACATAGAAGTTTTGTCAACCAGAAATTATTGCAGTTATGAGCAATTTCCATCTTTCGGAGTAAATTGCTTTTCATTTTCAATCTCTTCTTCATCTTGTCCACAACCGTAAGTAATACGTTTCTGCTAGGATTGACGACAGTAACGTGGATATCAAAAGTGTGATATAATCTGAAAGTGGGAAATAATGACGAGTTATATATAGCATTAACAATTTTCGGTGTGTGTGTGTGTGTATGTGTTATGGACGAACACACACACACACACACACACACACACGCACACACACACACACACACACACACACACACACACACACACCCATTACCCTGGTAAACTTCTGATTAATTCACTATCATTTAAAACTTGGTGGCCCGGCATTAAGTTTGGCTTTGTTGTCTTAAATAAGGTATTTACCCGGCAGGCATGTTAACACAAACACAAATTCTGCTTTGATAGTTGCGTTTAATTTAAGACTGGAACAACGCAAGCTGCTGCAAAACGCTCGCCTATTCAAAGTTACTCAGTTTAATTCCCGAGAACTGAGCCCCAGGCAAGACCAACATGACGAAGATGAAGGTATGAGAGGTCTTGATGACAGTACCTCTTAGTGTTAATGCGCTGAGATTCATCCTTTATTTCGTCAGGTGTTTCAGGTATCTATCACTTTACACTAACATAAGCCAAGTGAGGATTGATGTTTCGTAGAATTCCCGTCTCTTGTTTTTTGTCTTGTTTCCTTACGAAGATAAAATGACAGACAATTTTACCTTATCATGTGTTAAGGACTTCAACAACTCACAGAACTTAACGTAAAAGAATAATAATAAGTACTAGCACAATTCAACATCATCACTTTTACTCTTGAAAAAGACATGAAAGGTGAACAAATACCTTTACAAGAAACAGGAAATACATACACATAATATTACTTTGCATAATATTACCTACAGTAAGATAACACAAAAACAATCCTAGAAATATTAAACAAATATAAAATACCAACAATTACAACATTAATATAATTTAACAAATGCAAAATTGTGTCTCCTATAACTGCTAAGAGGACAGTGTTAAGGGTTATAATATTAAGAATACACTAGTCGATATACTGTATATATACTGTAGATATACTGTATGTATTTGGGAAGGGGGGGGGGGTGTACAGTGACCCGGGGACAGGTCATCGACCCACAACGGGACCTGAGGCGAAAAATAATAAAAAAAAGGGGTAAAAATTAGAGGATAAAAACAATATGTTAATCTACACCACCAGGAACACCAACTGTACGGAACGAAACAGGTTGTGAGAGGATGGAAACATAGAAGGTGAGCTATCCACAGTTTGGCTGTGTGAAGAAAGGAGCTGGGTACTGTGACCGACACCCAGACAGAAACGGTGGCCACTATGGGGTTGCGTAAACATAATAAATAAATAAATAAATAAATAAACATATATATATATATATATATATATATATATATATATATATATATATATATATATATATATATATATATATATATATATATATATATATATATATATATATATATATATATATATATATAAAAGCCAATTGTAACCTTGCCAATAGTGCTGACTAAAACTTTCTGCATAATATTTGCATCTTTATCAGCGCCCGGGGTTTATAAATTACAAATGACAGGGTAGTCGATGGTAGGCGCGTCACATGTAGTTTTATGTAATGTAGGAACAGCTCAATGTGTGTGTGTGTGTGTGTGTGTGTGTGTGTGTGTGTGTGTGTGTGTGTGTGTGTGTGTGTGTGTGTGTGTGTATGTGTGTGTGTGTGTGTGTGTGTGTGTGTGTGTGTGTGTGTGTGTGTATGTGTGTGTGTGTGTGTGTGTGTGTGTGTGTGTGTGTGTGTGTGTGTGTGTGTGTGTTTTGTGTTTTGTGTCACGTGTTTGTATAATGATGAGTGTTACAGAAGCATCGACAGACAGACTCATAGCTTAACCATCTCCCTGTTCCAAATCCCATAACCCTTCTCTATCGCCCCTACATTGCACACTCCTTTCTCACTGTCTAAACAACCACAACTCCCTCCCCCGTCTATCTCCCCCTCTGAACAATCACACCTCCCTACTCTAACTAAGCTCTCCCGCCCCCAACCACCCTCTGTCCAAATTACTACACCGTCATCTGTCCAAACTACCAACACATTCCTCTCTCCCTGTCCCCCCAAAAGGTCACACCACTACCGCCTCTTCAATATGACTTTGGTGTTACATCAACTACAACCAGCCACCAACTTCTACGATAATTTTCCCCCGTAAACTAAAAATCATTCGTTGGTTCGCTGGCGTTCTTCTCATACGTGTTACACTGATGGGGTGGGTGAGGCCAGGTGGCTATGTTTACTGTATCCCGCATGTGGTGGACGATCATTAGTTACGTGGTGTGTGCCTTCAGTTAGGGGAAAGTGGTGCTGAAAATTAGGTTCGCTTGTTGCTCTCTCTCTCTCTCTCTCTCTCTCTTGCCTTAGGGGAATTATATTGAAACTTACGTTCCCTTGTTGTTGTTTTTCTCTTTCACACACACACACACACACACACACACACACACACACACACACACACACACACACACACACACACACACACACACACACAGAATCAACCATGAGTTAAAGCTATCGCCTACTTCCTCCTCTATTCCCTCATCCATCGCCGTCTCTTTCCTCCACCCTTTCACTTCTCCTTTCCTTTCTTCTCCCTTCATGCCTCTCCTTCCCTCTTCCTCCATCCTTCCATCTTTCATTGCCTTTCCCTCCATCTATCACATTATCCATCTGTCTTTCTCTCCTTCCCTCCTCAAACCATCCATTTCTCTTTCTCACTTTTATTCTTCATCCATCCATCCATCCATCCATTTCTCCACCTTAATCTCCATCTATCCTACCATCCCTCTCCTCCTTCCCTCCTTCTCTCTCTCCCTCCTTCCCTCATTCTCCATCTATCCTACCATCCCTCTCCTTCCCTCGTTCTACATCTAGCCCTTCATCCATCCCTCTCTCTTCCTCCTTCTTCCCACAGCGTTCCATAACTATCACGGCACTATCAATCACACCAGGGACCACAGTACAGCCAGTGGTGGATTTGATGACTGAATTACCACACTGCATTCACATAACTCACTGCGTCGCCTACTCCGCCTCAGCCGCTCACAATAAGCATAACACGCGTCCCCTGTGCTTCATGGTACACACGCTTCTCTCACAACAATAAGTCGGGATATTATGCAGTGTTCAGAGTTTAATACCATACATACATACATACATACATACATACATACATCATTTTGTTATTCTGATGTAAAGAGATGCTTCAACAGTTGAGGTCTTTTAAATACAGTTCACTACGTCTTAGCTGTTTACTCGCGTTATATAAGACTGATAGAGTTCATGACCGAACAGCCTTCACCTTCACTCCTACATGTTATAAAGGACAGTCGTTCTTGAAGGTATGGCCGTGGCGGTGTTAGTACTCTTATCTTGCCTTCCTCTTGTAATGGTTTTAACCCGAAAGAAAATGTAAATATTGTAGTGTTTATAGTTGAGGGAGCTATAGAGAGGGTATGGTGGTAAATTGTATTAAAATTTTAAAGGACATTTTGATATTAATTGATATTATGAATTCTACTACTACTACTACTACTACTACTACTACTACTACTACTACTACTACTACTACTACTACTACTACTACTACTACTACTACTACTATAGACCATACGATATAATGGGAGTACCTCTAAGCTAACAAAACACAATGTCTCTCTGCAAGGAATCGCATCATGACACAGTGTAAAAATAAATATTAATTAATAAGTCGATTGTTTTCAGATAAACAAGAACAATCTAACATGAAAACTGAAAAAAAAAAAAAGATTAGTTTAATCTTACTGTGTAATTAGTGACGATGAAAAAGAATTAATTGGATAAATACCATCTTAATTATATAGATTTAACTTATTATTATAAATATGTAAACTCTCTATCTTGTATAATCAACGGATCGACGCGGCATTATTTACATTATTATTTTTTCTCTCATAACCAATATTTCCAGCGTATAATAAAACTAATTATAGGGATGCGTATAGTTGTTTGCCTATAAATATCAGCTTGATTGGACTGTTATTACATTTAGGCGGATAAAATAATTCAGGTATGGTAGGTCTGTGTCCCTACCGTCCCCTCTCTCTCTCTCTCTCTATCTCTATCTATCTCCCTCCCTCCGCCCATCCCTCCCTACTTCCACCCCTTTCTTCGCCCTTCCCTGCCTCCCTATCTCCCCCTCTCTGTCTCCCTCCCTCCCTGCCTCTGCCCTTCCCTCCAACCTTCCCTTCGCCCCAACCTTCCCTTCGCCCCACCCTCCCTCCCTGTCTCCCTCCCCCCCTTCTCTCGCTAAATTGTTCTATTATAATATCATTCAATGAGATATTAACGCAAAATTGTTCCCCGTTATTAGTAGTAATGTTTGTAGTGATGATGCCCAGCTAGGAGAGAAGAATAACGACACAGCTAATCTATAGGTTTAATGTACTGTACTTCCATGCAATTAAACCAGTCACAAGCTCATAATGACGTATTGTAATTATTGTGTCGTGTCTGGGAGATTGTTGTTCTTATGGGGTAGTTATGTCACTAATGGTCTTTAATTAAACTAGTCATTATGTGGCTTGGTCGAACCCTCCAGAGAAGCTCGTGTTTACATTGATTAAATATTAGACAAATCACGAGTATCTGAATCTGACCCAATTTGGTTGACTTTATAATTTGATTTACAGTCTTAAATGATTCTCAACTCTTATATGTGGGATTTAAGGCATTTATTATATATGTCTACCATTTATCGCATTTTTCTACCATTTATCGTATATTTCTACCATTTATTGTATATTTCCACCATTCATCGTATATTTCTACCATTTATCGTATATTTCTACCATTTATTGTATATTTCCACCATTCATCGTATATTTCTACCATTTATCGTATATGTCTACCATTTATCGTTTATTTATACCATTTATTGTATATTTTTACAATTTATCGTATATGTCTACCATTTATCGTTTATTTATACCATTTATTGTATATTTCCACCATTCATCGTTTATTTCTACCATTTATCGTATATGTCTACCATTTATCGTAAATTTATACCATTTATTGTATATTTTTACAATTTATCGTATATTTCTACCATTTGTCGTTTATTTCTACCATTTATCATATATTTCTACCATTTATCGTATATTTCTACCATTTATCATATATTTCTACCATTTATCATATATTTCTACCATTTATCGTATATTTCTACCATTTATCATATATTTCTACCATTTATCATATATTTCTACCATTTATCGTATATTTCTACCATTTATCATATACTCGTATTCTATTAACTTCACATTTCACTCTTTACTTTGAGAGTCAGTCAAACGGCTCCAGGTTCAGAGTGCAGTATGGTGTCGAGCATAATATCACACGGTTCTGGGAATTATACGTATCAACCAAATTGCATCATCCTGTGAGTCATGTCTTGAGTTATGGAGAATTTCGGTATTATGTCTCACAGGCCTTTGTAGATGTGCTGTATTAAAGGTGTATATACCTGTACATATATACGGGTTGTGGGTTGTGTGAGTGTATGTGAAATCGACAGGTGGTAAAGCTGGTTTGGGGGTCTTGTTATGGATAGGAATTAACATAGAACACCTGTATTTTAAACAGTATGAATGAATGAATGAATGAATGAATAGTAATATTTATTCCTATTTTTCCTACATTAAGCGGAGTGATGCTAGAAATAAAAAAAAATCGTAAAAAACAAGAAATAAAATCCTTGGGGTAGTTAGTTTTACCGGATGTGTTATTATACCAACCTTAAGTTTTCTCAAAGTAAATATTGTCACAGGGGCGGTAGAGACGATCAGGATCCTAAAACCCTTAAAATATCGCTTATATCCATCATCTGTGTGTGTGTGTGTGTGTGTGTGTGTGTGTGTGTGTGTGTGTGTGTGTGTGTGTGTGTGTGTGTGTGTGTGTGTGTGTGTGTGTTCCTCCTCATCTACTTACTATGACATACACCGGTAATTTATCTGACTCAAGTGCTTAGTGGTGTTATTCCGTCTTCATCATCTGCCCTGATACACGACTTACTCCTTCCTCCTAAACTTGACGTAACTCTTTTACTTTTCAGCATTAATATATGCAGTACTTAGAGGCTTACCACATAGTATAAAGATATTTTTATTTTCATATTAAACTCTACGTCATTTATGGGATGTTTACTCAAGCATTATGTATAAGTGATGTGTCCTGTATCTCTCTGGTATAGGTTGAGAGACACGTTTCATAATTTTCACCGAATTATTGAAGGTCTACATGAGTCCCTCCTCCACCCTCCAGTGAGCCAATTAATTTAGGGAGATATCAGCTGCATTGTTTACCGTACAAAAAATCTAAGAGCAGGGTCTTTGTTTGGACCCTCAGATAATTAATATATATAATAGTGAAGGTTTTCTATATAATCATTAAATTTTTGGTTATTAAAAGACTTCATTCCTTAGTTAAGTATATTGACAGGATAGAATTTACTCTCAGGAGCCTTATAGCTCACAGATATATCGCCCTCTGCACCCTCTATTAAACCATCTTTATTTTAATAGTTGAAGAAATAGATCCTAAACATAACACATCCTGAAGTAATGCTAAACATAACGTCATCTATAGAATGGATCGTGGAGGTAAATATTCTATCGTTACTTGAGGTTAATTGTGTCACACTGATCCCTCATCATTAATACCCGTAAAAGATTATAAACACGTCGAATGTTGAATCTGTGCTGAACATTATATTCAGTATGTTGAGTGGGTGTGTGTATGGGGGTGTGGGGGTATGGGTGTGTGGGGGTATGAGTGTGTGGGGTATGTGTGGGGTATGGGTGTGTGTGTGGGGTATGGGTGTGTGTGGGTGTGTGGGGTATGGGTGTGTGGGGGTATGGGTGTGTGGGGGTATTGGTGTGTGGGGGTATGGGTGTGTGGGGTGTGTGTGTGTGGGGAGGGTATCTGTGACGGAATAAGAGAATTACTATCATAATCTTAACGTTAAACGCCTATTAAATAATATCTCAAACCTGAATATTGGTTTCTCTGGACTGTTGGATCTGGCTGTAACATCAACGGGGTGTTAGTGCATCACAAGACCAAATTTATGGTTAAACTCTGATGACCTGTAACAATGATTAGTAGACGTCTTAACTACTTTCCTTATTATCATGCAAACATTAACAATTTATTCAAACAGCCATATCCCATAAGCTATCACAGGTCAAAGGTCACGAATCAGAGGTCAGATCATACAGTGAAAAAATTAATATATGAGTGTAGTCAATAAAAGGAATTAGGTTTTTTATTATAAATAATTTTTAAAATTTTTTTTTAGTTTGTGGGTTTTCCTCGTGTTGTCTCTTGAGGTCACAAACACTCGTGAGGTGGAAGACAAATTGCGTCTTGCGGCAAAAATTTAATAATATCACTAAAAGGAAATTGTTCATATACATTTTGTCATGAAAATATGGGAGACAGGATAAACCTTTCTTTTATTTAGTAAGGAGATAGTGTGCACTGTGTCGTGAGTCTTCTTCTTCTTTGTTGTTGTTGTTGTTGTTGTTGTTGTTGTTGTTTACCATTCTGAGTATGGTCTGTTGATAGACTTCTCTGCCAGCTCCACAATCATCCGTCGGTATCATCCATCTTCCGCTATCTTCCTCCTCCTTCTCCCCCTTCTCCTCCTCCGTTCTTGCCATGTCCCTTTTTTACTGTGCCTATCCACTTTGTTCGTACTCTACCTCTCCTCCCATTTTCTTCCAGGTCCTCATTATCCACGCTTTCTTCTCCAACCTCTCCTGTTCCATTCGTTGTACACATACCCTACCCACTTCATCCTACAACCCAGTAAACTTTCTTCCAAAATATTCTTCCATTCCATCCCACTGAGAAAAATTTTCACATTTCACCTGTTCCATTTTACCCTCACCTGGAGATTATAAATTCACCTTTCTCTCCTTCTGGTAAAATGAACGTTCCCGTATTTTGTTCTGAAGCAGCCTACTGTGCCTCCTGCCGGGGGTGAAGACACCAAGTTCATATCCCACAGTACTTAAAAACAGTTGGAATGTGTGTGTGTGTGTGTGTGTGTGTGTGTGTGTGTGTGTGTGTGTGTGTGTGTGTGTTTCTTTGTTTGTTTGTTTGGTGTATATATTGATAAAATGTTTTGGAAGTTAGACTCTGGGTGTCCATAGAACCAGACGGTATTCAAAATTTGGTTTTCGGTAAATGATAAATGTTGATTTTTCACGATAGCTCTAAAACCTGACAGAATTTGAACTTAAAATAGATAATTGGTTTAAAAATACTTCGGGTTATATTAAAAATCTGACCAAAGATCAAACCCTGACCATCACCTTGCTTAGAGAATACACAAGCTGCTACGTTTACGATAATTTCGAAAATACCGAGAAAGATTTTCTTCCAGGGTATATTCTTATATTCCTCGTCAACTGATAATTAGAATAACGACTGGTCCTCACTAGCGAGCGAGAGGTATTCGAGGAGCCGTTTTCCTCCCTTCATTAATACATGCTAATTTTATGCATGAAAAGATGGCTGAGCACATTATGTGGAAGATGATCTTATTAAAATAAAAATGATGTTTGTTCCTCGCACACTTAGCTCAGGTTAAGGCAGCGCTGTCATGAAGCTGCTCTTGAGAAAACATGTAACGTCATCCTTAATGAAAATCAACAACTGGCTGGTGTGAGCTGGAATGAGGTAGAGAGAGGGAAGAAAAAGAAGTGAGAGAAGAAGAGAGAAAGAGAGACAGACAGAGAGGGGGGGTAGGAGGAGCTTGGTAGCTTCTGAGGAGCCGCCGTCTATGGGTTGGGCGTTGCCTTCCACTCAGCCTGTACCTGCCACACACCTGTACACTCCCATACTAAACCATCCTCGCTCTCTGTCTACAGCTACCGTCTATGGTCTTTCACAACCTTCTCAAGACATGTCGAAATGATTTTTTTTTCTGTGTTCATTCGTATGTCATAATCCGATTTTGTTATCAGTTACTTTTTTCAATATTCATTCTATTTCAAGTTTCATATTTAGCTTTCATTTGTAAGTGTTTAACTGTTCACATTTTAAGATACTACCCAGCAGGGACTTGTAACACCGGTCACTACTCAGCCTTGCACCTTCTACTCTAAACTTACATTCATACACTCTGACTCTCTACTCTCAGAAGCTTCTCTTGATCTTCATCTTACACACATCTACAAAATACTCTTGTAAGGTTATCTCGTCACTAGTATCCTTAGTTATCCTTTCCCAACCTGCACAGTATTTTGTTATGATTATGTTTCCTGCTAGACGTTCACCACTTCATCACTAAGGGTAATAAACAGCTGAGGTGGCAACACACATCCTTGTCGCATTCCGAAAACTACACATCACTCACAGTTCTGTCACAGTTTATATACAAGACTCATGACGTTAGAGGAGCCCCGCACTGCTGAAAATGACATATCTTAATCAGCATGTTGAGCACTTGCTGTATATTGAGACTTTGAACACATTCTAAATTTAAAAAAAAAGTCTCCAAATGCAGCAAGACTTATCCCCTTGGTAATGTATTTTGCCGAAAGCCCTGTTCTTCTTCGTATTGGAAATCATCTACCTTAGGATTTCCAAACTATCAGGAAAACACCAAAAAACAAAATCAACAAATTACAGAAGGCAAGTCATTAGGGTTGCATCACAAATAAAATTATCCCAAGAGTAATTAGGACAACTAATTAACAAAGTCCCAAGGTTTTGACCCCTGATCCTTAATATGTATTCTATGACCCGACTCCATCAATAAACTCTCTAAATTAATGAATACTGTTTAAACTTTCTTCAATATTATTTTCCGACATTTTCCCCAATATTTTCTTCATTAGGAGAACTCGATCTTTACAGAACCTCCTCTTCATAACGCCGACATTCTCTCCCCTCATGATTTGAATTCATTTGCTCATTTCCCTTTCTATTAACACATTAGTTACCTCTATGACTTTAACAATCCATCCCTGATACCTTCCTGTTTATATTAGAACGCAATCACCTCATCCACACACTCAGTATCTATCTACTGTCCTTAGCTCTATCCCTCCTATCCTTTCATCCCTCCTCTCCCTCCATCCCTCCTCTCCTTCCATCCTTCCTCTCCCTCCCATACCTTCTGAAGGATCACTCACCATCAGTACTCCGACACTCACCTCTCCTCCCGGCATCCATCACCCCCTTTTATTATCTTGTAATCAACAACAACTACATCCTTCAATAGTGTTTCCTTTCCACCATCATCACTACACAATGGGTAAATGGGAATCCGTTTATGGGTAAGTGTAAATCTGTTTATGGGTGAGACTGAATCTGTAAACAAATCGTAATTTTCTTAAGGTGAATAATGGATCCCAATTATACCTTTTCAGAATCTCATTGTTAATGATCAGAGTGTGTACACTATACTATACATCAAAGCAACAACCCAAAACTCCTTCACTCCTTCATTCTTACCTCTCTCCCTCACTCCTCACCTGCCCATTAAACAACCACCTCACCTGTTTGTCTTCACCTGCTCTTGCTTTCAAATCACCTATTTAACACAATAATCTCGCCCTCCACAACTTAATTACACATCTCACCCGGACTCACCCAAAAGCGTCTATTTCTACTCTTCCTTTGGCTTACCTGTTCGAGCATAGCCCACCGTAAGTTCTAATTGGTGTGGAGGATTGGTGTCGGGGGGGGGGGGGTCAAGGGGCCTAGCTGCTCTTATATCCTATTTTGGGCTAGTACCTTTGTGTGTGTGTGTGTGTGTTGTGAAAAAATATATATATTTCAGCGTAAAAACAACAACTAAAGATGACAACACGCGATAACCAGACATTTACTCTGTCTCAAATATGATAACATCTTGACGTCCATACAATTACAACTTAAATAATTTCCTAATATAAAAAACAGTCACCACCTCATTTCTCTTACCGTCTGCCATTAGAGAGGAGACTAAAACGATCAAAAAACTCCATTATGAGTGACGCTCTTCTGGGAGTGTCGTGGGCACAAATCGCATGATAATGAGAGTCAGGACCTAGCATAGCGATTACCGGTGTCAGGGCAAGAGAAGTGAGGAAGAGGGATGGGAGACGACGAGATATGAGATGTGACTTAAGGGACAGAAATAAACAAGGAAATGGAGAAAGAGAAGAGAAAGGGGAATCACCGTCATTAAATTGTACCTTTGTGTTGTCTTCGGGTTAATAATCATAGGGCTTGTAAAGTTTGGGTGGAAGGTGAAAGTATTTAGGGAGATATTAAAAGGGACAGAAATGATTGAGAAGGAAAAACAAGAGAGAGAGAGAGAGAGAGAGAGAGAGAGAGAGAGAGAGAGAGAACATAGCATAAGTCGAAGACTGTAGATACTCGTATAAGACATGAAATATACTGTAGGATCGACTAAGCCATAACTACAATCATATATCATTAAGAATAAACAAAGATACATTCAAGTTTATACAAGGACACATATACAAACACTAAAGAAAACACATTAACTCACAGAGGACACATTAAAGCCTACACAAGGACACATTAACTCACAGAGGACACATTAAAGCCTTCACAAGGACACATTAACTCACAGAGGACAGAGGATACATTAAAGCCTCCACAAGGACACATTAACTCACAGAGGACACATTAAAGCCTTCACAAGGACACATTAACTCACAGAGGATACATTAAAGCCTACATAAGGACACAGTAACTCACAGAGGACACATTAAAGCTTCCACAAGGACACATTAACTCACAGAGGACACATTAAAGCTTCCATAAGGACACATTAACTCACAGAGGACACATTAAAGCCTTCACAAGGACACATTAACTCACAGAGGATACATTAAAGCCTACATAAGGACACAGTAACTCACAGAGGACAAATTTGGGTCTTATATCAATGACACAATGACAAGGATGGCAGCTTAAAGGTGTGGGGATGAGACGGCTGCTATATCTTGCTGACATCTCCAATATTTATCTCTCAAGGAAGGAAAAGAGGGAGAGAAAGAGAAAAAGAGAGAGAGAGAGAGAGAGAGAGAGAACGACTGACACTTTGGAAATAAAATGCAGGGAAAACGAAAATACAATCGCTATGCAGTATAACACAGGCACCATGAAAGAAATACAGGTACTGCGAAATACAATACAGATGCTATGAATAAAATACAGGTACAAGGAAATAGATAAAGATTATAGAAAAAAAATACAAGTACCATCAAAAAAAATACAGCCACGGTAAAATATAATACGGCCTATAGTAAAAAAAAACGGCCACCAGTAAATGAAATACGGCCACTGTGAAATAAAATTCAGCGGTAAAGATTCGGTATAGCACATGAATGGGATTCACTAACAAAAAAAATAGTTTTATCTTGTTTTTTATTTTATTTTTTTATTTTTTATTTTTTTTTTTATTTTTTGTGGAGATTAGCCCACCCGGGGCACAGGTCACTGACCCACATCGGGGCCTGGGGGGGGGGATAATAATAATAATAATATAAGTATTATTATTATTATTACTATTATTATAATTAACAAAAAATATCAAACAATATAATAAAAATAAAAATAAAATATTACAAATAATAATAATAATAATAATAATAATAATAATAATAATAATAGTAATAATAATAATAATAATAATAATAATAATAATAATAATAATAATAATAATAATAATAGTAATAATAATAATAATAATAATAATAATAATAATAATAATAATAATAATAACAGCCATAAATAAATACAAAACGAAAATTAAATCAAGAGTGAGAAACGATATACATTATATACAGTATGTTGTGAGTTTAAATTAAGAGAAACACTTAAGACCCTGCAATTTTGTGTAAATGAGGCAGAAAGTCAGATCAGCAATCTGGGTCACAATTTTTGTGATGCCATAAGGCAGCTGGGTCTATCATTATAAGTTTTAAAAAGATCTGACTTCATTTCTGTCAGAGATAATTGTGGGGTAAAAAAAACGCCAAAAAAAAATGACCAAACCACAATATAGTGGCTGTATGGGTTAAGATTCGGTAGAGTACAAGAAAAATACAATAAAATAGGAAATAAAGACAATTCATCTCTTAAACTTACTCTAGAAAACGAGGTATAATAAAGATTTTGTAATATACCGCACAATGACCCACTACACTGTGTGAGGTGTCTTGTAGGGATATACAGCACTGTATTTGTTACGCTAAATACAGATGATCTCCGATTAATCTTCAAAATGCAATGGTTGTTTACAAAATAAATATGAAATTTTATCTTTATTGCGACAAGTTAATGGTAAAATTGTCTCTTTTTCATTTAAGGCGTCGTTCAGCATCATAAGACAGCAGAATTATACCTAAAGTAAGTTAAATTAGGTCTGGTCAGGTTATTTATGAAATTATTCATTTATACGTATTATGGCTTTCTATATGATCGTGCGTGTGTGTCGTGTGTGTGCGTGTCGTGTGTGTGTGTGTGTGCGTGTCGTGTGTGTCGTGTGTGTGCGTGTCGTGTGTGTCTGTGTGTGTGTGTGTGTGTGTCGTGTGTGTTGAAATTAACCAGGAAAGTCTGTCACAGGTTCCTCGACATTAATAGACACACAGTGGTACACCAATAGACCTTCAGGGACTCACAGTAACGCGTGTTTGTAAATCGAAGTCATGTTGAGAGATGGGATGCTCTCCTCCCTCACTATAGCACCTGTGGGGGCGGAGGGCAGTGTTGTTTACGATTTTCAGTGGTTTAGATACGACGACCGAGAATATTACACTGTATCTTGAGGTTTAGATACGACGAGTTCAGATATGAGCCTGGAATTGTACTAGCGAGCGTCACAGTAAGGTTGTATAATTAAGATTTACTATGTAGAATCATTGTACTTTCAAGGTTTTAAATATGCAGACAAGTTTGCTGCAAGGAAACCTCGGGCCTTGGCTGCACTCTGTACAATCAATACTTATACCAAGAACTTCCAAACTACAACAGTATTTAGAAACTTGAGGCATCGACTCTAGAACTATTACGTAAGTTCCTCTAGAACCTTCACGCCTTGACTCTAGAACCTTCACGCCTTGACTCTAGAACCTTCACGCCTTGACTCTAGAACCTTCACGCCTTGTCTCTAGAACCTTCACGCTTTGACTCTAGAACCTTCACGCCTTGACGCTAGAACCTTCACGCCTTGACTCTAGAACCTTCACGCCTTGTCTCAGAACCTTCACGCCTTGACTCTACAACCTTCACGCTCTGACTCTAGAACCTTCACGCTCTGACTCTAGAACCTTCACGCTCTGACTCTAGAACCTTCACGCCTTGACTCTAGAACCTTCACGCCTTGACTCTAGAACCTTCACGCCTTGACTCTAGAACCTTCACGCTGTGACTATAGAACCTTCACGCCTTGACTCTAGAACCTTCACGCCTTGACTCTACAACCTTCACGCTCTGACTCTAGAACCTTCACGCTGTGACTATAGAACCTTCACGCCTTGACTCTAGAACCTTCACGCCTTGACTCTACAACCTTCACGCCTTGACTCTAGAACCTTCACGCCTCGCCTCTAGAACCTTCACTCCTCGACTGCAACCAGAACTTTTTTCAAGGATCATATTTTCAGTAAAAGATCAGAACATAAGAACATCTATAAGCAAACCTCGGCTCCTAACTAACCTAACAAACATCTTTACCGAGAACCAACAGATGACGACAATGTCAATCACTAGCTTGTACAGGGAGCGTCTGAAACTCGAGCTGCATAATCAATACTTCAGCGTGGCTTTAGGAAGGATAAGAGACTCTCTGGCCTCTAGTATGCCCCCTCTCCCACCACTACCCCCTCCCCCACCCCCCCCCCCCACAAGAAACAAAAACAAACAACAACCTCAAGTACGTTCAACAAGAAGACTCACAGCTAGGATAAGTATGTGTATGAGAGCCGCCTCCCCCACACACTCCGGCTACACTATCGCCTACTAGTCTCATTTATTCACTGATTTATAGTTTATTTCTAAGATCTTTCTTCCTGGTAGGTCCTTATATCAGGGTTCTATGTCTCACTCTGTACTGTCTTACTCCTTGTTTTAAGTGAGAAAGCCTTACCTATAACTCCCCACTGTGTAAGGCCTAAGGTGGAGAACTAATGTCAACAGATAACTAAGAAATGCAAAGAAAGAGAAAAAAATTCTCTCTCTCTCTCTCTCTCTTCAGTCGTCTTCTTCGCTTACACTATTTTCTTTTCTGTTTTCTTCTAATTAACATTCTTGTTTGTTATACGTAGGTTTAGAGTAAGTGGTTCACTGCCTCTCCGCTCGGGTCATGTGAGAGTCCTTCCTATCTCTCATAATATTTTATCATTCAATAAATTTATTGTCAAAGCTTGGAGTACAATTTGCCTATTCTGAGTAGTCGAGTCAGGCCTTGACACTGAGGGTGGTATCACTTTTCACTGCCACGCAGGACAGAGGTTCATACACAAAGGAGATAATAGTATACAGAGGTCATATTCATGGGGGTGCTATCATATCACTGTTCACTGCCGCACAGGACAGAGGTTAATATAGAAAGGTTCGCTCAAAGACCTTCATTGTTGAAGTGCAGTAATAACACTATAACAACAACTGATGAGCAAAAAGAACTTTAAATTAACACACCGATGATAAAAAGTAAGATTTAAAGGAAGATAAGATAAAACATCAGGAGAAGGAACAAGAACCAAATGAAAAACGGAAAGTAAATATATATATATATATATATATATATATATATATATATATATATATATATATATATATATATATATATATATATATATATATATATATATATATATATATATATATTTATTTATATCTTGATAAAATCACATGGGAAAATGGAAACAACGGAGTACCTTAGCTTTCGTCTTTATTCAAGACATCTTCAGAGGCAACTGGATTACATGGACAGAGAGAGGCTTAAATATACAGGGTGACCTAAAAACATGAGGTCAGGTCATAATGATGACATCCACTAATCCCCACACCAACACACACGCAGAGGAGCTTAAGAGAAGGGTGGTGACGTGACTAGACAGGTCAGGTCAGAAAAAAGGGACCCACAAAATAACTATCATACATCAAGATCAAAGGTTTTCAAAGCATTTTTAACCTTGGGCCACTGACAAATAAATTTATGTAACATATTATCAGTTTTGAACTGACCATCATAAATTTATTTGTCAGTGGCCCAAGGTTAAAAATGCTTTGAAAACCTTTGATCTTGATGTATGATAGTTATTTTGTGGGTCCCTTTTTTCTGACCTGACCTGTCTAGTCACGTCACCACCCTTCTCTTAAGCTCCTCTACGTGTGTGTTGGTGTGCGGATTAGTGGATGTCATCATTATGACCTGACCTCATGTTTTAGGTCACCCTGTATATTTAAGCCTCTCTCTGTCCATGTAATCCAGTTGCCTCTGAAGATGTCTTGAATAAAGACGAAAGCTAAGGTACTCCGTTTGCCACAGAAAACTACCAAGAAATATGTCACTATTTTGGCTTGGGGAACAAAATATTTCAGTGTAGAAAAACAAACCAGCCGCTCATAGACACACTGGCTAATAGAGTTAAAGAGAGAGAGAGAGCAAGAGAGAGAAATACAGAGAGAAAGAGACCTCCTGACAGGTCACTCACCTACTGCCATTCTCCCTCTCACTAAGCCGGTGACATTTCAGTAACCTCTAAAACCCGGCATGAAACATTTTATGAATTTCAGTAAAAAAAACATTTGGAGCGTTTTGGGAAAGGAATGATCTTTGTGTTCAAAATGTTGGTGACAAACTCTGCATAGCTCTCTCGCATCAGCAAGAGAGCGTGGCTAAACTTAGAGTAGTAATAGTAGTAGTAGTCGTTTAGTAGTGGTAATAGTAGTTTAGTAGTAGTATTAGTAGTAGGTTAGGTTTGGTTAGGTTACATTACATTACGTTAAGCAACACTTTCATATCGACTATATAAACACAGTCAAAGAACAAGATATCAAAAGTCATCAACAGTAAGGAGAGAAAATTTCCCTAAAGGTCATTGGGTGGGGAATTTCCCTAAAGACCACACCACACTTAAGGATACAATCGAATAATTTTTTAAGAGTTTCAGATGGGGAAAAAAAATGCACTTAGTCTAGGCAAAATAACTAACTGTTTACTCACACCAAACAAGGGCAGTATTACGTGCGGATATTATGTTGCAAAAATAACCCTTAATGATTATTTAATTTTCTTGAGGATCCAGAACCATTTTATATAGATTAAACACAGGTGAATCGAGTAAAAATGGTGGGAGGTGGGAGTAAGAAAGGGGAAGGAGAGAGACAGAGAGGGAAGGTGAGAGATAGTAAAGAATGATAGAGGTGGGAGAGAAAGAGAGGAATGAGGAGAGAGTTAGCGGAGAGAGAGAGAGAGAGAGAGAGTAAAACGCGTGAAAGAAATATCATAAAAAAACACTGATTTATATTCATTGCTAAGTACATAACCCGGAACTATAATAAGAGGGGCGGATACAGTAAAGGTAAGATCAGTATGAGGTGCAGGTACAGTGATCCCCAGGTGGTCACTGTATCATTAAGGTAGTACAGTATGACATTACAGGTACAGTAATTATTACAGTATAAGTGAATTATTGCTTGGATGCTCCGGGGAATAACACTTAATTGTTCTAATTCCCAATGTTATGCTATTTACTCTCTATATATATATATATATATATATATATATATATATATATATATATATATATAAAAAATATATATATATATATATATATATATATATATATATATATATATATATATATATATATATATATATATATATATATATATATATCTGTCTGTCTGTCTATATTTCTGTCTGTCTGTCTATCCATCTACCTACGAGTTAGTAAGCATAAAGACAATTTTAGTATGTAATTTATTTGGTTTATGAGGCGGTTCAACAAGGGATAGAAGTTAATTGACGTACCTCTTAATTTTTTCTCATATATATAGTTAGTGTGTATGTGTGTGTGTGTGTGTGTGCGCTATGATACCCGGATATATTCACTTAAGATCAGTAATTTGTAACTATCGCCTTGTCAACTGGCTGCCGGGAGGGTTAAAGCACCTTCCTATACGCTACTGTATTAATTCATTGTTGAATGCGCTTGTTGTCAGGGTGTGTCATGGGTGTTTCAGGGTGTGTCATGGGTGTGTCATGGGTGTGTCAGGGTGTGTCATGGGTGTGTCAGGGTGTGTCATGGATGTGTCAGGGTGTGTCATGTGTGTGTGTCTGGGTGTGTCATGAATGTGTCAGGGTGTGTCATGTGTGTATGTCAGGGTGTGTCATGTGTGTGTCAGGGTGTGTCATGTGTGTGTCATGGGTGTGTCAGGGTGTGTCATGGGTCTCTGTAATAATTTATAACATTCAAGATTAATTTGTATAAATATATAAATAGTGGTGTTGGATTATTATTATTATGAATAAATTAGTCTGATGAGTGTAGGTGGTCACCAGATGAGGTCACCGGGTTGGCACGATTTAACTGTGTCTCATATATCACGTTAATCCTGGTGAATTAGTTGATATAAATATAATAATATAATTGTATTATAACTAATATTTTTTTGAAACAACACTGACTTTGTAAAGATAAATATAAACTTAATAATTTGGGTGGCAGTGTCACAGTGACGTCGTTATTGGCGGGCTTTTGGGTAGAAAGCTGTTGCTCCTCGGGGGGGGGACCAGAACTGCTTACATCACCGTAACGACTTGACCTCCCGGGAAAGAAAGATAACGTAGTTTATTTTACATTATACGTTATCTCAGGAAGTATGAATGTAGCTACAACTCAACACACTGGCTGAGTTTCATTAGAACTTCATAATGATTTATAACACCTTCCTGTGTGTATCAACGAGGTGTCTAACAGGTCTGTAGGAGAAAGTTAGGGGTGTGGTGAGGAGGAGTTGACCCTCCATTGACAATATTCAATTAATGTCGGTTAAGTGTTCAATTTTCGACACATGGTTTGTTTTTGATGAATTAAAGTCAACCATAATGGGTGCAGCAGCCATACAGAACACTAGGTGGTGCTGGCGTCCATGTTGGGCTTCCTGTGTGATAACTTCTATTTGTTTCTCTGTTTTATCGTCGTTTTTTAAGGATATTTGTCTTTTTAAAATTGTATTTAGGTTATAGTATTTAAATATTTTAATTTATAGTAGGTTTTGTACATCAATATTGTGGGGTGGAGGGAGTTTCTTATGTTATATATGCTGGTGTTCCTACGTCTGGCGGCTTGGTAGAGGGTATTGGCAGTGAAGGGACACCCCCTCCAACAATTCATCATCGGGACACTGATGGGTGCCTGCACATCTCCAGACCCAAATATCAGCTCCCCATCTTCAACACTGTAGCCGCGCAGACCGAGCAGTCACGCCAGCGATAAATAGAGATAACATATCCTGCCCGATAAATTAAGAAAAAATATTTGAGAAAGCAGAAAATAAAAATAAAAAATTGTTTTTTGCTCGATCCATCAGCCACCGAAGAAAACCTTCACCGGAGGCTTTCACATTTATTACCGACCAAAGAAAACTCTCTCTCTCTCTCTCTAAAAATGAAAGTAATAATGGTAACAACAGTGTCATAATAATAATAATAATAATAATAATAATAATAATTATAATAATAATAATAATAATAATAATAATAATAATAAAGTTTACAGTGACAAATACTCTGTTTCTACATCAGTCGCATAAATGAATGTAAATAATAAAGATGTAAGAAACAGAGAATTAATGGTGAATAGAGGGCTGTGTGCTCCTCGGTGGGCTGACAAGGTGAATATATTCAAACAATTAACCTGGCCCAACCACTCACCGGTTCCCCCCCCCCCTTCCTCATGCCCCGGGCGGTGCTCTTAACTCGATCTGTGTTGACACGTGATAGGAAGGTGTGAAAGACCATTTCTCTCTCTGTCCAGATAATATTTTGCTACAGAAATTTTTTTTTTTTACAAGATTCTGAAAATTTCTGGTATTTTTTTCCGCTAATGTTATTACACTGCCGCATGCTCAGAGACAGTCTTGATGTTACATGGAACGGAGAGTTAATCGTGAAAATTGCTCGACCGCCACCCGCCCCCCCCCCTCGAAAAAAGTCATCCCGTGAAGAGACAAGGATTATCAAGGCTTACTGACTCACTCATCCCAATTACACAAAAACAATTTCTGAAATCTAATAGGTCCTTGACGCTTATAAACGTAATCTAAGTCTTACATTCCTGAAGGACCCCATATGTAATCACCCCCTGCCCCCCTGTGGAGGTAATAACTATAAAAACCATCTCACTAAGTCATTAAAGGAACGACATTGAGGACAACATGGCGTCAAATTTTCATCAGAGGCTATTCTATTTGTTATTGTTTTTCCTTGATGACGGAGAAAAAAAAAGTAAAGAAAAAAATTGTACCGTGAAGACTGGAGGATGATCTCGGTGGAGTGTCATCCTCCCACTTACCAGCGGGTGTGTGGTATCGTAAAGCCGAGGCTCGCCCATAAACCGGTGCCCTCCTGCTACCCCCAGACACACGTACCTGAAGGAGAGATATTGGCTGGTGAGTGGGCGTGGATATATAGTAGTGTGGCTCTCTCTCTCTCTCTCTCTCTCTCTCTGTCTCTCTCTGCTTGGCGTCTCAGAAGTGTAAAGGGATTTTTGTTCGTGAATGTACAATCGATTATACAGATAAACAGACACACATAGATAACAAAGTCTTACATATAATGGTGTAGGTATTAAAATTATATCTGCGAATCATCAAAATCTCATTAATCATACTTCAATTAAGATTATAATAACTAACTGTGATTTGTTTAAGCATAATTAGTGAGTATTCAAACATAATAGAGTCTGAGTATATTGTCCAGGAGAGTCAGGTGAAATATAGGAGTATAAAGAATAGTTTTGTCTCTGCAACCGTAATAATTATACACATAAAGCACTAAATACATTACCGTATCCTTTACTAATACACAAATGTATTTCCATAGATACATATTGAACAAATCTTCCTATCTAAGACAATGAAACACATTTATGTAACACATATGCATTTTCACGTACCAATAAAACTAATATTTCCCCAAACAAATATTTTAAAACAAATCTAAATATAACAAATTCTCTAAACAAACATAACAAAATTCCATAAACAAACTCAGAACACAAACTCGTAAACAAACAGAGAACACACACTCGTACACAAACACACCAACACACCGTCCAGGACAGAGTAAGTTAAAATAGCAAAACAAAGATGACAGTTTTAAACCACAATTTACACCGGGATTGTAATTTGACAGTAGCAAGACACAAGTCATTCCCAGGTTCTAATTAGCTTAACAGTCTCATGGTGTGGTGGTAAAGATAATGTTGATAGTGAAACTTGCAACTGCGTCTTTATAATGAGTAGCTGAGAGGGAGGAGGAAGAAGTGGTGGGTCGGTGGAAGAATGAGGAAAGAAGAAAGAAGAAGAATGAGGGAAAGGAGGAGGGGGTGGGTGGAAGAATAAGGGAAGGAGGAGGAGGAGAAGGAGGGACATGTGGCAGAATGAGGGGAAGGAGTGTGTGGAAGAATGAGGGAAGGAAGGAGAGGAGAAGGGAGGTGGGAAAGAATGTGGATAGGAGGATGGGGAGGAGGAGGGTGGTAGATGTGGTGATGGTGGTAGGGGTGATGGTGGTAGCAGGGGTTGTGGTGGTAGCAGGGGTGGTGGTGGTAGCAGGGGTGGTGGTGGTAGCAGGGGTGGTGGTGGTAGCAGGGGTTGTGGTGGTCGTGACAGGGGTAAACAGAAGCTAGACACTACTTATATCACTGCCACGAACAGCGTTAACACAGGCCCCCAACAATACGGTTGACACTGATAGCTAAACTCGTCATAACTATTGTCAGAGTTAGTGTGAAATTGATGAGAGAAATCGTACTATAATACAGTTTGTAGTTATAAAATACACCTCCTAAAGTTACTACTACTACTACTACTACTCTTAATGAATGAGTTTTGGACACCCATAACTAAGAAACACCTTGATGCATTGGGAAGAGGTATCAGCTATATGTCTATTGATCCATCGTCAAGAGTAAAGGAATATTTTAGTGACCCTCTTTCTAAAAGCCAAAGATCAGAATCGAATTGTTTGATATAGGATAAAGGATTAAAGCAACAGACTACATTCTCTTTTTTATATTCACCTTCTTAACTTTCTCATTTTCATCTTAAACAACATATAAGGAAAACTGCAAAAAACTTTAATCGCCAAGAGGTCTGTTTATATTTCTGGTAATGTAGCTCTTTCACCTGTTAGCACCTGGGGGGGGGGGACCTTCTGCCGTCACCACTTGCTCAGTTATCCGTCTCTACGTGTGAGCGGTAACTGCTGCTACAATACAAGGTTATTTAGTAGTGAAACAAAGGGAGCTCCAGTTACTCCTCCAAAAGTCTGTCCCAAAGGGGAAGGGAGAGAAAAGGAGAAAGAAAGGAGAGAGATAAAGAGGGACAGAGACAAAGAGGGCGAGGAAGGGGATCAGGTCTCTCTCTCTCTCTCTCTCTCTATATATATATATATATATATATATATATATATATATATATATATATATATATATATATATATATATATATATATATATAACGGTATGGATCACCTTGGGTTGTAAGGGATTTTAACAGAATTAATTAACACATTCACTAACTTTTGCCCACTTGTGTCTGACTCTGACACCCGTGACAGCTCAGACAGGCGGGTCAGGTGGCAGGTGGTTCACGCCGCCACACTGGTGAACACCGCCAGATTTTCCGTATATTTTCTACAAAAATGTTGATATACAGTATATCAGTAATGTACCCGATGCACTTGTAAGGATTTCAGTGAAGGATATATTCACACATTTATGTTTCATCCTGAGAAGAGACAACACGAATGTGATATTGGTCGACCAAAGAACTAAAACGAGTTCGCTAGTAGCCACGATCCGTTCACTCCTACCCAGGGAACTGAACACATACGATACGATACAACAAGTGTTCGATTTAACTTGAACTCCTAAATGCAGCATCTACTTCAGTCATAAACTCTGAACAAAAACGCTCATGTCTAAAAAAGAAGGTAAATCACTATCGGGTGAGCAACACAGCAGTTAAAGAGACACTCCGAGCCACTGAGGGACACAGACAGAGACATATGTAGGTCATGACAAAGAGAGACACGACGATAACACAAGTGGGTGACATCACAAACGTAAACAAAGGAAGGTTATCACACAGGGCTGGGAGTGAGGTGGCAGCGGGCAGGTGTAGAGAGAGGTAGAGAGAAGCAATCGACTATTAAGGATTTGTACGAACCGAATGCCGAGAGTTACCGAGAATTACCGAGGGATCTAGTATTGAGAATCACCTAATGTCTGATGGCTGAATGTGCTCTGGTAGGGAAATTATGAGGTGGTTAATTAATAAAGATACAGGTATATAGATCAGGAAGTTTACAGGTGTTCAAATGAGGGATTTGACAGGTGTTTATATAAGGAAGTTTAGAGAGGCTCAGATGAAGAAGTTTAAAGTAGCTTAAGAACGATTCATACATACATACATACATACATACATACATACATACATACATACATACTTACATACATACATACATACATACATACATACATACATACATACATACATACATACATACATACATACATACACGTACATGCATACAGTACAGTAAACACATGTAATTGTAAACGCTAACTTTCTACCTAATTAACAGAGAACACAGCATTACCTGAACTGCCAGTGAGAATTAGATGTGTAATAATGTTCTACAGTTTATTATTAAATCTCAATGTGATTTACAATACTTGATTGGGATCCATTTATAAGCGATGTTAATTTTCTGAGTTTGTCCTGTTTTCATTTATAAACAATAAGATTAATTTTATTTGTGTTTGCATTTGTTAATTTGTTATCGTTATTTGTGGTATGTATGTATGTATGTATGTATGTATGTATGTATGTATGTATGTATGTATGTATTTATGTATGTGGTCAGCATGCTCGCCTCACAAGTGAGTGGTCACGGGTTCAGTAACCCGGGCAGGGTGAAACTATGGGCAAGTTTCTTTACGCCATTTGCCTCTGTCTACCCAGCAGTAATTGGGAACCTGGATGTTAATCGATTTCCGGATCGTGTTCCAGGGTAATGCTTAACCAGTTCAGTTGGCGAGTTGTCCAGTCTTCTCGGACTATTACTTAACACGGGGTCATGTAACTCGTTAACTCAGGGTGTGGTTGTTGTGTTGGCGACAGCTTCTAAGCCTTAAAAAGATTCATGCCAGGGTAGCCCTTGGGCCTTGCCATCCTTGAACACGAGTGACAAACTTAAAAAATATATATGTATGGATGTGTGTGTCTATGTATGTGTAGTAGGCCCACATCTACACACCCAAAGGATGAACATCCATCATACTCAGTTGAAATATACTGTAGACCCACGACAAAAAAATAATAATACTAATAAAAACACACAAGCTTTATACACAAACAGCACAAACCATTAGATGAAAAAAAATATATCTAAACACATAATGGTTGGACGGCGCCATCCGGGAGAGGTTTAGTAGCAGTAAAACTCTGACTCGGGAACCAGTGTTGTTTTAAGCTGGTCACTTCCTTTATTTTGGCTGTTTGATCCGATACATTGTTGGTTTATATCTATCAACACCTGAGACAGACAGACAGATAATATATTTGGGGAGGAAGAAGAGGGAGAGATGAACGGGATGAGAAGAGGGGAGATGATAAAGGTAAGGAGAGGGAGAGTAAGGATGAAGAAAGAATGGGAGAGAAGGGGGGAGAGTTGAGAGGAGGAGAGAGATAATAGGGAAGAGATGGAAATTAATGGAAAGGGGAGGAAATGAGAGAGCAAGATGGATGGAAGCAGAGAGAGAGTGACGGATGATAAATGAGAATGGGGAGATAAACAAGAGATGGGAATTAAAGAAGGAGGAAGAGATATAAGAGAACAGGATGGAAAAGAAAAGGGTAAAAAATAAAGAGACAGAAAGGGAGAAAAGAATGGAATAGGGGAGAGATGAGAAAGATAGGCAGAGATAGACAGATAAGGATAAAAGAAACAAGAGAGACAACAGAGAAGTAATGGGGGAAAGGAAAGAGATGAAGTGGGATAGATATGAAAAAAAGAGAGAGAGATGAAGAAGGGAAAGATGAAAGAGGAGAGGAGAGAGGGGAGAGGAGAGAGGAGAGGGGAGAGGAGAGGGGAGAAGACAATAATACCAGTTCTATTACTTGGCCCCCTAACGTTACCCCTTTCGACCTGTTAGCTGACCCACCCGACACACCGCTTTGAGAGAGGTTAAGGTTAGGGAATTTTGGTTGAGAGATGAGGATTGAGGTGTGAGGACTTGATGGATAAAGAAATGAGAGATGAGGGGTTAAAGGACGAGTTGTTAGAGGATGAAGTGTGAGGGGTGAATCTAAATCCTCATGTATAAGGGGCCTGATCTTATATAATTCCTGATACCAGACACATCACAATCACCTGAGGAGTCTATAAGGACGTAAACTATCCCGCATCGACTTCCTTCCCTTTCCCTCGTAAATAATCATAAATTCAACCAGATCCAACAAAATTGACCCAAAGACTCCACAAGAATAGACTCAAATCCCCTAAAATGAAACCAAATCCTTCAAAATAGGTTCAGATTCTCCTCCTTCGATCGGATCCCTCTAATCTAAAGAAACTTCATTCTATCTATAGTTAAACACGATGGTATTTGCTTCTTGTTTGAATCGATCTGAAATCTTTTTGCAAATCATGATATTCACCCAGAGTTCGTTGTCAATCCTTCTTGAATAGAATTGAATCCTCTTTATGCTTCATTATATCAATCTAGAGGTATAGTTTTCAATCCTAGTAGATAAACACGAGTTATCCAATGTTGAATTGGATACCCTTGGATGAGCCTAGGTTAAACCAGAATCTCCTGTAGCTTACCCAGAGGATCCCAAACCTTCCTTAAAAAAGAACGATGCATTCCCACTCAGTTTTTAATCTTCTTTGACAAAATCCGATCACCCTAGATGATATTGGACTCTATAAACCTACAATTATTTCTCTCAATATAATTACAGCCTTCAAGATCTTCATAAATAGAATTAAACAATATAAAGACATTTGTAGATCAATACTGACCCTCCAAGCATCATCTTCATCAGAATTAGACCCTTCAAACTTTAAAGACTCAAACGCTCTAACAATCTTCCTAAATCCAAACCAAATCCATATAAGATCTCCATAAACAAAATCAGACCCCACCAGAGAGTGAATTTCCACCCCCTACAAGTGACGAACATTGTCTTGGACTCTTCTCACCCCCCTCCCCCCCCTCCTCTTCCTTCCTTCCAAGAGACAAACGCTTCGAGGCAGGCATCAAGGATGGTGACGAGACCTAAAGATAAAACAGGACATCGAGGCAACACCGAGAGTAGAAAACCAGACGTTGGATTGCCAGTTAGAGTTGGAGATTGAGCATACGGGTCCCCACAACCTGTATTTGGCCACGAATATTACTCCCTCCTCCCACCCACCCACACACATATATTAAGCATATTCTTTGTTTTGTCTGACTCGGTTTTTCTTCTTTTTCCAGGAATGTTGTCTTTTGTTTGTTCTGTTTCATTCACAAATGTAATGAGAAAATAGTTTTTGTTTCTACCCGAGCTTCCTTCGTTTGTGGGGGGGGGAGGGGAGTCCTCTTTCAGCGTCTCTATTTAGGACGTTCGTTTGTACTTGTTAGTGATGAACGACACTACAGTATTTGTGCTTCAAGAAGGTGTGAACGATTAAAGTGTTGCCTTGTGCTTTAAGACCATCTGTTTTTGTACACATATATAGTTGATGAGTTTGTTTGTGTTTAAAGACTACATTGTTTTTTGTTTTAGTTTTCATTTATTTATTGGTGAATGTGTTTGTTTGTCCATTTTTTGTATTATCTATCTTCATCATGAATATTAAATAATCATAAGTTATATTTTGTTCCTACCTCAATATAACAATAACCCCTGATCTCTCTCCTCATATAAGTGAGTCACCAAATAATACTCCTATAACTATTACATTGATACAGTAAACATGACCCTGAGAACAAGCTGCCGAAATACCCTCAAATCCATGTGTTATAGCTGGTCAAAATTCACGTCAAAGCTTTGCAAACTCAGAGAGACAAAGGGAACCCGGGTTTAAGGGATCATATCAGTATTGGCATTAGTTATCAGTATAAGGTAAACACTGAACCCTTAAGTATTTACATACGTTGACTGCTTGGTCTTCATAGTTGACAACATTAATTTCCATGGCTTATAGATGCAAATCAAACATTCTCTCTTAACATGCATGAATCCTCTGATACTGCAACTTTTAACTACGTGAGATGAACCAATATATTTAGCATTTCTCGTCATTTTTTAATTATTTTTTATAGTCTTCGATTCTATTCAGGTATAGAGTCAGCAGCGTGTAAAGGCAGATTCATTAACTTGAATATCATGTGTTGTAAAAGTAAACTGAGCGCGACTTTCTGCTTTCTAGGTTCCTCACCCAATGGAGTTTAGTCATTCATTACGTAAATTCGTCGTTCTTAATGAAACCTGCAAACGAAGATGCATCGTCTCTCTCTCTCTCTCCCCGATGACTACGCGTTGCATGTCTTAGCCGTCTCCCCGCTGATGCTGATTTTCTTGAGAGATCATGAAGATAAACGCGACCAGCAGACTCCTCGGTGAGTGAGGGAGAGAGGAATGGAGAAGGAGGAGAGAGTGGGAAGGTGAGAGAAGATAGGGAGAAAGTGGGGAGGGGAGATTAAAGATGGAGAGAGTAGGATGAGGAGAGGAGAGAGAAAGAGTGGTAAGGCAAGCAGAGATAGGACAGACAGACAGACAGACAGACAGGACAGACAGACAGACAGAGAAGGGGGAAAACTAGTATGATTGGCAGTGTACGAATGAGAGATATAGATAGACAAAGAGAATAAAACGAAGCGGACGGAGCAGAAAGAGTAAAAGAACGAATAAAGAGAAAGAGAGGGAGGGAGATGTGGGCTACAGGGAGAGTAGAGGAAGAGGAGGAACGATACATAAGAGAAGGATAGAGAAGGAAAGAGGAAAAGAGATAATGTGCTAGTGTCAGCTCAAGCAAGATCCACCATCTTAATTACCACACTTGGTCCCTTCTGGGGTGAGAGAGAGAGAGACCCTTCTTATTCTACCTTATTCTTTTCCACATTCCTCCTTTTTTCCTTTTCCGTCAAAAACCGTCAACCCCTCTTTCTTTTCTGTCTTTCCAACTGTCTCACTGCCCCTCCTATCCCTCCTTCTATCATTCCCTCCTTTCCTACTATCTACGTCATCCTTCTAAGCCTCCCTCCTTCCCTCCCTCCCTCCCTCCCTACTTTTCCCTCCCTTCTTCTCTTCCCCTCTATCTCTCCCTCTTTCTTTTTCGTCTGCTCCTCCAACTCTTGATTCCCCTGTTCACTCGCATTCTCATCTCACCTCCAATCCCTTCAAAGCCTTCAAACGCAAGCAATGCCTCTCCTCCAATTTCCCAGATACTCGTGTTTTTTTCTTCCTTGACCTCATTCCACTCTCAACACATGTGGTCACGGCTCGAATCACTCCTGGGGCCGTGTGGTCATCCTACCTCTCTTTTGGCCTGCTAGTTAGTTCGAGCAAGTTATTTTTTTTTCGTCATCGTAGACAATTAATCCTATATACCACGTCTTCAGGATACCGTCGCTAATCTTACCCCTCTCCATCAACTAATTACACCAATCGTACTCCTACCCATTCAAACAACCACGTCAATCCTACCCCTCTCACTCAACCAACTACATCAATCCTACTTAAATCCTACCACTTCTCTACATTGGGTCAGCCTTCCCCCCTTTCTTCCTCCAAGTTTACAGACGTATGTGGTGTATTTAGGCCTACAGTTATCTCCTTCCACCCCCCCCCCCTTACCCGGCCTCACCTGCAGCTAATGAAAGGAAGAGAACAAGAACAACTGTCAGCAACACAAGAGGTCCTTCCTATCTCCTTGACTCTCTCACTGTTGTTGCTTCTGTGGAAAATCGAGAGTTCGGAGATCCCTCAGAGAGATGTGTGTGTTGTGTGTGTGTGTGTGTGTGTGTGTGTGTGTGTGTGTGTGTGTGTGTGTGTGTGTGTGTGTGTGTGGCCACAGGGAGTTTTCTACAACACACCTGCCGATCAACTGTGAGAGCCATTTGTTGCGCTTTTGTGTGTGGGAGGAGGAGAGGAGAGGGGGTGGAAGGTTAGGAGAGGGACTGGAGGAAAAGAGAATGAGGCAATAGGGTTGTGGGGGAGGAAGGGGTAGGGGAGAGGAAAGAAGAGAGGGAAGAGGAGGAGGAGGAAGGGAAAGAGAGGCCAGTAGGTGCTTCTAAAGAGACACTAGGCAACCCTCTAAAAAAAAAATGGCAGGAGCTGAAAGTGACGGTAAGGAGAGAGAGAGAGAGAGAGAGAGAGAGGAGGGAAAAACCCTGATAGGTGAGCATTTTTCTGCTGGGAGCTAAAATTGTTAATGATGTTAAAGACGAGAGAACGATAGCTTGGACAGGATGTGGTTGGGAGCCGGAGGCAAGGATGGCTTTGTGGGTGGAGGATTGAGTGGCTGGCTGGCGATGGTGGTGGTAGGAGGGAGGTAGGGGTGGTTGTGGTGGTGGTTGGAGGGCGGCAGGGGTAGTTGTGGTAGTTGAAAGGAGGCAGGGGTGGTTGTAGTGGTTTTGTTTGGATGAGGGTTGAGTGGTTGGATAGCGATGGTAGTGGTTGTAGTGGTTGGAGGCATGGGTAGTTGTGCTTTTTGGAGGGAGGCAGGGCTGGTTGTGATGGTAGTTGGACGGAGGCAGAGGTGGTTGTGGTAGTTGGAGGGAGGCAGAGGTGGTTGTGAATGTTGTGTTTGAGTAAGGATTCAGTGGCTGGCTGGCGATGGTGGTAATTGTGGTAGTTGCAATGATTGGAAAGAGGGAAAGGTGATTAGGAAACGATAATGGTGATTGTAGAATAGACACTAAGATATAACTACCGTAAGAATTGATTGATTGGGTAACGAGGTTATTGTAGTGTCGTTAAGAGATAGAGATAAGGAGAATGATAGAGACGTCAGGAGAACTGTCTCTCAGAACACACAAGCTCAAGATAAGAGTCTAGACACGAGAGACTGTAGAGATATCTGTTATCTTGCATGTCCTACTTAAACATGGTGAATTATATCCTGATAATATTAACAGTAATGTCAGTGTTATTCTATATGATATTAATGGCTTGTATTCGTCCGGTGTTGTTTTTTTAAATTAGCGATATCGATGTTTTATTTATTTAATTAACAATATTTATGTGATACTGGTGTTGGTAGTGAGAGAGAAAAAGTGAAAGGAATAATAATAATATTTCCATCATAATAATAAACATTTGTGTCAGAAGTAAATTAGTTAGGAAGTAATAATATCGAGTTGGTTTGTTTTTGTAATTAGGAAAGACTTTGTAATATTGGTGCTTGAAAAAAATTATAAATAAATAAACTGTATTAGTAATTCACTGGTTGTTTTTGTTGAGTAAAGATCAAATTATGTGTAATGAATAATATTTTACACTTTGGTTTATAAGTGATAATATATTTAGCCTTTATACAGTATTAATACAATAGAGAAAAAAAAATAAAAATATATGACCCTTTCTGTTAATAAATTATATATCTGTCCACATTATCAAGCTGGATATAGTAATTTATAACATAGGTTTTTATGTTTACTTTATAATTAGAAAAAGAAGAAGAATATTTTGATGTTTTGGTTATTAGTCGCAAGAAATATGCAAGCAAGAAAAAAGTTCCAGTAATTCTCAAATGGTGACAAAATTATAAAGTTGGTTCCTTAATATACTAGTGAATAAACATAACTAAGAACGATTCTCTCAGCTCGTCACCAGGAAGCTAAACACTCGGGAAGAATTAGCCATCAATCACTCTATCTCGGCTATGCTTGCCTCGCTCGCTTTTATTCATTGCCTGTGATGTATGTCGCGACCACTTGTATGCAAATTTACGTCATATACTTAATTAATGACCTCAAAATAATGAATAATAGAAGGATAGAGTTTAGCTTATATGCTTAAGAAAGTCTCTGGAGTTAATTTGGCATATATGCTTATAATGACTTAAATCAGGAGTTATATAGGTATACGAGTATATGTTGCATAATGAATTAAATCAGGAGTTATTTAGGAATATATGTCTCATAATTATTTAAATCACGAGTTATTTAGGTATAAATGCTGTATAATGACTTAAATCAGTAGTTATTTAGGTATATATGTCTTATAATGACTTAAATCAGGAGTTATTTAGGTATATATGTCTTATAATGACTTAAATCAGGAGTTATTTAGGTATATATGTCTTATAATGACTTAAATCAGGAGTTATTTAGGTATTTGTGTCTTATAATGACTTAAATCAGGAGTTATTTAGGTATATATGTCTTATAATAACTTAAATCAGGGGTTATTTTGGTATATATGTCTTATAAGGACTAAAATCAGGAGTTATTTAGGTATATATGTCTTATAATGACTTAAATCAGGAGTTATTTAGGTATATATGTCTTATAATGACTTAAATCAGGAGTTATTTAGGTATATGTCTGAATAATTAAAATCAGAGTTATTTAGGTATATATGTCTTATAATGACTAAAATCAGGTGTTATATTGGTATATATGTCTATAATGACTTAAATCAGGAGTTATAGGTATACGAGTATATAAGGTATAAATGAATTAAATCATAAGTTATTTAGGAATATATGTCTCTATAATTATTAAATCACGAGTTATTTAGGTATAAATGCTGTATAATGACTTAAATCAGGAGTTATTTAGGTATATATGTCTTATAATGACTTAAATCAGGAGTTATTTAGGTATATATGTCTTATAATGACTTAAATCAGGGGTTATTTAGGTATATATGTCTTATAAGGACTAAAATCAGAAGTTATTTAGGTATATATGTCTTATAATGACTTTAATCAGGAGTTATTTAGGTATATATGTCTTATAAGGACTAAAATCAGGAGTTATTTAGGTATATATATCTTATAATGACTTAAATCAGGAGTTATTTAGGTATATATGTCTTATAATGACTTAAATCAGGAGTTATTTAGGTATATATGTCTTATAATGACTTAAATCAGGAGTTATTTAGGTATATATAACTATAATGACTTAAATCAGAGTTATTTAGGGTATATATATCTGCAATTTTAATTAAAATCAGGGAGAGTTATTTAGGTATATATGTCTATATGACTTAAATCAGGAGTTATTTAGGTGTTATAAGTGTCTTATAAATAATTCTAAATCAGGAGTTACTTAGGTATATATGTTCTATAAATGACTTAAATCAGGAGTTATTTAGGTATATATGTCTTATAATGACTTAAATCAGGAGTTATTTAGGTATATATGTCTTATAATGACTTAAATCAGGAGTTATTTAGGTATATATGTCTTATAATGACTTAAATCAGGAGTTATTTAGGTATATATGTCTTATAATGACTTAAATCAGGAGTTATTTAGGTATATATGTCTTATAATGCCTTAAATCAGGAGTTATTTAGGTATATATGTCTTATAATGACTTAAATCAGGAGTTATTTAGGTATATATGTCTTATAATGACTAAAATCAGGAGTTATTTAGGTATATATGTCTTATAATGACTTAAATCAGGAGTTATTTAGGTATATATGTCTTATAATGACAAAGAGGAACGAAGAGGCTGAGGGGAGATGAGATTTGAGGGGAAAGATGAAGAGAGATGTGATAAGAGAGACAGAGGGTTGGTAAAGAGGGGAGATAGATGGGAGAGATGTGGATAGACAGAGGGGAGAGACAGAGGGGGTAGGAGGGGAGAGACAGAGGGGGTAGGAGGGGAGAGACAGAGGGAGAAATAAAGGGGAGAGAGCCAAGGTAAACCGTAATCTAGTTAGAATGGTCAGTGTCACACCCGCCCCCTCTCTCACGCCTACGACAAACACCACTCTCTGGCTCTGTGTGTTTTTGTGTGTGTCTGTGTGAATATGTTTTCTCTTCTTATCTCTTTCTTATCTTTCCTTCCATCTCTCGTATTATTTTTTTATCTCCCATTCCTTCTTTAATATTCATATTTTATCATTTTTTGTATCTCTGTTGTTTCTCTCTATATTATACATCCTTATCTGTTTACTTATTTCTTCTATCTCTCTCTTTCCTTCCACCGCTTCTAGTCTCAATCCCTCTCTCAAACATTCTTCTCTCTCTCTCTCTCTCTCTCTCTCTCTCTCTCTCTCTCTCTCTCTCTCTCTCTCTCTCTCTCTCTCTCTCTCTCTCTCTCTCTCTCTCAGAATAATCACTCCCCCAAGCAGCCGAGTCAACGTCCTCCAATATTCACACATTAAATTCTCCTCCAAGGTAGAAATGTGAGAATATGCTGAACTAACTGTGACTTCTGTCTACCGAACGAACTGTTTTTGACTTCTAAGGTATTACTGTACAGTCACCCCTAAGAGTCCGTGTCCTCGGCAATCAGAATGAGCCGCTAGAGTGAATCCTCTGGTTCAGTTTTCAACCCATAGATGGAGCTTCTTACAGCAGGAGTTAAACAACACGGCGCCCAGTATAGTTGCCGGGAGTGTCCCAACAGGTGGCGCTGATCATGCCTGGCGACTTTATACACAAATAACTAATGTGAGAACAAGATTTAATTATAACATAAACATAAAGTTGTGAGACCAATACTGTAGACAATAATATTTGGTTACTATACTTCCTTATGGTGAATGTACAGAGAAACGTTACCACACAAGTTTCTACATTATGTAGGGCGGTGGTGGCCAGGCCAGTTAGTGGGCCACATGAGTGACCCTCCATCATCTCAGTGGGCCACATGAGTGACCCTCCATCATCTTAGTGGGCCACATGAGTGACCCTCCATCATCTCAGTGGGCCACATGAGTGACCCTCCATCATCTCAGTGGGCCACATGAGTGACCCTCCATCATCTCAGTGGGCCACATGAGTGACCCTTTATCATCTTAGTGGGCCACATGAGTGACCCTTTATCATCTTAGTGGGCCACATGAGTGACCCTCCATCATCTCAGTGGGCCACATGAGTGACCCTCCATCATCTTAGTGGGCCACATGAGTGACCCTCCATCATCTCAGTGGGCCACATGAGTGACCCTCCATCATCTCAGTGGGCCACATGAGTGACCCTCCATCATCTCAGTGGGCCACATGAGTGACCCTTTATCATCTTAGTGGGCCACATGAGTGACCCTTTATCATCTTAGTGGGCCACATGAGTGACCCTCCATCATCTTAGTGGGCCACATGAGTGACCCTTTATCATCTTAGTGGGCCACATGAGTGACCCTCCATCATCTTAGTGGGCCACATGAGTGACCCTTTATCATCTCAGTGGGCCACATGAGTGACCCTTTATCATCTTAGTGGGCCACATGAGTGACCCTTTATCATCTTAGTGGGCCACATGGTGACCCTTTATCATCTTAGTGGGCCACATGGTGACCTTTATCATCTTAGTGGGCCACATGGTGACTTTCCTCATCATCTTAGTGGGCCACATAGGTGACCCTTGTATCATCTTAATTGGTGCATGAGTGACCCTTTATCATCTTAGTGGGCCACATGAGTGACCCTTTATCATCTTAGTGGGCCACATGAGTGACCCTTTATCATCTTAGTGGGCCACATGAGTGACCCTTTATCATCTTAGTGGGCCACATGAGTGACCCTTTATCATCTTAGTGGGCCACATGAGTGACCCTTTATCATCTTAGTGGGCCACATGAGTGACCCTCCATCATCTTAGTGGGCCACATGAGTGACCCTTTATCATCTCAGTGGTTCTAGATCCACCAATCAGGGCAACGTTCAGCTGGGCAATACGCGCGCTACGTAGCGTGCACTCGGCTGCTGAACGGGACAGTATGGCATTACCGTATTTTACACACGTCGGGCGAGGCGAGCCATGGCTGGAAGTGGATCACTTCGGCCACAAGCGCCGACTTATGTTCTTTCTGTAAAGAACTTTGTCATCTGCTTATGTCGTATTTTGAGGGAATTTATGTAGAAACATAACTGTGGGCGTTGGTACCCGACCGAAAATACCACGATGTTGGTGGTGGTACAGCGGTAACCCGCGTTACCTCTTACCACTGTCATAGGCTGGAGTCCTGCTTGGCCCTGACACACGTGAGTAGGGTGTTATCCAGTGTGACTCTGCCAAACATCACAAGTTTCTTCCTGTACTAACACTTGACAAATAAAGTTCATAGCAATGTACAAAGAACGAACCAACTCTCGAACGGCTAGTAAGCCGATAATTGGTGAACTGATAAATAATAATAGTAATAAAATGGCCAATCAGGGGAGAAAAAAAACACCAGCAGCTATTGAACAAGTTAACGTTCAGTATTGCTCAGGTGAACACAGAGATGCAAGGTATCTGGTAAATTCAAAGAGAGAGATATACTCGAAGTCTTCTCACAATAATGAGACAGGTTCATTCAACCCCATGAAGCTCCGACACCTTCTTTGAGATGTTTTAGGAATCAGCGTCATGAACTGCGATTGTCAGTTCCGTGGCGGCAGTTGTCGTGTCAACAAGTGTCAGTGTTATCAAGTGTCATCTCTTGTGAGGGATATAAATTTATAAGGTAAGTGTTGGTTAACACGGGTGACATTTGTTGAGGTTAATGTGTTAAATGTGAGGATGTACGATCCAAAATTTGTATTCAGGCGGCCAGGCCGAGTCGTAGCAGGTGATCCAGAAGGTCCGGGGCCCTGGGCACTGCTCCCTCCCCCTCCTCAGTGAGGCGCCAGACGGTGTGAGATTAATGGTGGGTATTTGGTATTTAACTTTATGAGTTTCATAATTATGATATTATTGTAAATGATAATGATCATAAAACCTTCAGAATAGGAGGGAGATGCAGTACACTGTGATGGCGTCTCCAAGGATTTGTTGTGATTGTGGCTGCATTAGTTATGACTTAGGAATTGTATTGTATTAACGTTGATAGAACGTCTTTAACACATTACTTTGTTCATCACAGATTAAGTATTCTACGTTTACCCTACACACTGTAGGCAAAAAATTAACACTACTTTATTAAAATGACAGGTGAAAGGTGAAAAACATGTCAGCCAATAGTGACAGGAAATAAACGTAGGGTGTGTGTTGGGTGGTGGTGGATTACATTTGTGGGTGGGGATAGCAGTCAAGGATAGCAGTTCTGTCATGCAGTAGTTGTGACATTATTAAGTCTTAGATAGTAAGTGAAAACATTTAATTCGTCTCTAACAAGTGGATACTTGAAAATTAGCTTATTTGAATATCGAAGTTGGTATTGGCTCGATTTCGGCATTTTCACTTGATTTTCGCAATGGCAAGTCGATCCCCTTGACGAGAATTGGGTGTAAATAGTTAATTCGTTATTTGAACCTAAGATTTCAACACAATAGTCGAATATTACAAGAATTTTGGGCTTTTATTGACGATTACACCGCCGACGCATTATTTGTTTTGATGTTTATATTCTTAAACCTGTTTTTGAGGAATTACTTTCCACAGATGAGGTTAGGTTAGATTAGGTTAGGATTAACTTTTAAAAAACAATTTTTGGCACATTTACCATAACCACGACAGTGTCCACTAAAAGACAGTGAAAATGTGGCGTTTTCAAATTCGTTTTCTACGAAATATACATATTACATGGGATGATTTTAATTTTCACAATTCCATTGTAAACATTAATGAAGAATACAGAAAGTCGGCTAAAATAGCTTAATTGGTCTTTTACTCAAATATAAATAGTTACACAGTTCTATTTCATCTTTATTTCACTGGATATAATTTGGTAACATCGGACGTAAATAGGTACAGTAATTTTCACCCAGATTAAGCTATGACTCACCTACTGTGCAGATAACAGTTTCACTCTCTACACCTGATACTCTTGATGACGAGGTTTGGGTGCAAATACCTTCGGCTACTATATATGAAATTCTATAGATTTTTAGAGACGTAATATGTAATGTAACTACTGTAAATTGGAAGGAAATGAATTAATAAACTGAGGTTTGGTTCAAGAAGGTGCGATCACAGTGACAAACATTTTATTTGTCATTACGCAACATTACGTTGTATTTCACCTTATAACAACTAATACCTTGGCCAGCCCCACCTGAGCTGCACCTCAATGACGTTTTGCAGCAAATCTGTGGACGCTGCCGGATCCCCGAGTCTTCTCCACCATTCCTGCACCATTAATATCTATGCAATTTACTCTATATTTAGCTCACTTATTTTAAGTCTTGCATGACGTACGTTGTTTAATTACAGTAGTTATGTTATTACCCGTGTAGCCCGGTATCACTTGTAATAAAATAACAAACATTGACTTGATAACACATGATAATTCTGGCCATGGTCGTTAACTGAGGCTCGCACTGCTTGGAAACTCACTAACTACCACTCTAACTATCATTTGGGGGGGGAGAGGGAGATGTTCGGTTGCCCGGCCCTTCTGAATCCTCGGCTCCGACTGTACAGTGAGGATGTAGTAGTAGTGAGCCAGAGCCGACTCATAACACAGCCGACTGCTAAAACTTTATAACACTAACTTATTCCTTTCACTGAACCCTTTTGTCAACCGCTCCACGAAAAAACACCTCATCCTTCGCAAGGCCTTAGTTGGCGGAATGCATACTGTATACATATTGTTATAATTAAATGGGAAATAAACAAATTTACTGCCAGTACATTTATAGTATAGCATCTCGGTTCACCTTCTTTCAGTGACAGCAGGAGAAAGGACTGTAGATGGTTCCTGACAATAAGTATAATTGTTTGAAATACGATTAAAACGTTATCTTATTTAGGAATGATACATCAAGTGAGAGTTTGAATCATTTTAACTTTTGTGAAACTGTAACTGGTAGAGTGAGAGAAAAAATATTGTAAACTGGAATTTAAAAACAATTGAACATCATATATAAGCTATTTAAGATATGTAAATAGTTTGGAAGAGCATCATGCGTATTGTTAGCATCGAATTAAGGAAACCTAACCTGAATTAGTTGGTCAGGTAATCACTCCTGCTACCACCTTATGAACTAGTCATGGATAGTTCGTAATACACCAGTTCACTGTAATGTAATAGTGTGGTGGAGACTTGTCACTGTTTATAGAATTTGGGTTTAAATATGAATAAAGTTGTATATAATTAGAGTAATGGAAGCAGAACTGTGGCCTCATTCATGAATGTTGTCTCAGGCAGGATGGTCCCTGGCCCAATACGACTGGTGAGTCCAAGGCTTCCTCTACCATCATGGCGAGGTGAGCACTACCACTGCTGCTTTTATTAATTTTTAGTGTTAATTAAAAAGATCATTAGTATCATGGTTGTTCCTCTTAGTTGAAGAGTACACCTGTTAGTTAAGGTTAAGGAGAGGGCTACCTGGGGAAGAAAACTGTTTTTAGACGCATTTGTTATAGTAAGCTTATCTCATAGGAAAGAGAGAGAAAATCTGTAAGAAGATAAATTATATACAGTTTTCCTTCAGAACTTTATGATCATGCCATCAATCAAAACTCCTTCAAGAAAGATGAAGAGCTAAACCACTAATGATGACAGACAACATGAACCAAGTAAACAAAACTTAATGGTCTTGCATATCTAGTGATTTGGCTACATTTGGTTGGTTTCTGTCACCAATCATCGTAGCCTTACAAACTGTTGCCGTTTCATAAGAACACTTCTGTAGGGTCATAGTCATTAGTTAATGCTCTCCCACCTAATAAACATTTTTACTATAGAACAAACACATCCCTGAGATCCTGCCAATATATAATGTTGTATAAGTGGCGACTTTATCCTTAACAGTTACAGACAATTGTATAGACGTAAAGTGACATGGAAGATTAATCTGATTTGTCTTATTCCAGGTAGGTGAAAGTTAACAGCTCCTCGAGGGACCGTAACACATCACACTTCAGGTATGTCCAAGTCAGTTTTATATATCAGTTATCGTTGGTGTTGTACTTGCTCGGGAGTCTTGCGTCTCCGCTACTGTCGCTGTTACCTCCCGTGTTGATGATCAGGATCACGTTTGCTGTATAAAGTCACTCGGGAAATGTTCTTGATCCAGTGATTTTCTAGATAGTGACTTGCGTTTATTATCAACTCAATTAATTTCTGGAAATTTAAAATCGTTTACGCCATTATTACATGATCTTTTAAGTCATTCTCCAGCCGTTTACCTTCCCAGTCTTGTAAACACTTTCTTATAAAGCACAACTGCTAAGGTGTCATGTTGATGGTGTCATGACAGGTTCTATTTATTACTCACTGCACAAACAGAAGACCATAACTCTACTGGGCACATTTATTATCGCGCCATCATCCAAGTCCTCAGATTTGGCCGCCCAGTGACCTCTCACTATACCGAGGCTGGTGGCCACATGCCGTTAGTTTAGGTATCCGCTCATCGGCTCGTTTGGGACGAGCTGTGTGAACTGCTCTGAGCCCCCGCGTCTGTGACTCGTGTGTGGGGTCAGACCACCACACTGAAATGTATAAATTCACATTAAAAGTTGTGATCCAATATTTTAATAAAAAAACAGTGAGTGAAGTAGTTCCACACCTTCCCGCCGCTGGGTGAGATTTGTGGACGATAACATGTCACTTGGGTCGTGTTTCAATATTTGTTTGTTGTATCTCGTCATAAGGGAATTATTGTCCTTCATTTGAGAGATAAGCGCTTTGCATATGTTACATTATAATTC